>NW_019385071.1:361709-401965 GCF_000671375.1 Centruroides sculpturatus | reverse complement strand
TTCTTTATTTTTAAAAGTAGAAATACCAAATAATTTCCAATTTATGATAGAGTTTCTAGAATAACAAATTTATTTTTTGATGATGAAATTTTTTTAAAGAATCAAAATAAATAATAAACTATTAAAACAATTATTTACTTATTTATTATTTTCTAATTGAAAACTATTACTAATTGAAAAGTTTGTTTTCGACAATTTTGGATCTTAGTTCAAATAAAATTAAGTCAACATTAAAGTTTACTAAACTTAAAAAGTTAATAATTCTGTTATTAGAAACCCTTTTGAAAAAAAATAAATAAAAACAATATTCTACAATAGTAATATTTGTTAGTATTGTTCAATTATAGATATTATTGTTGTTTTCCAAACGTGGTTTGCAAATTCCTAGAACAGTAGTTCTTAACCAGTGTTCTACAAACCCGCTTCGAGTATTCCACGAAAAAAAAAATTTAAAGTTTTTATTGCAAATTTATTCCAACGTATTACAATACATTACTTTATTCGTAGACAATTCTACGTTCACTATTCTATTCAATACATTAAAGTTCATTAGTTCATTGCTTCATTGTTTCCTGCGAATAGTAAACACTAAATTGCTTATCAGTTTTTGAATATATTGATTAGCTCCGTGTAATGAAAAATATATGAATGATACTTTGCGACTTCAGAAAGGTTGAGAAACCACTGCTTAGAAGTTTGCAGACCAGTACCAGAAGATTCATAAAATCTTCAGCAGGTATCTACTATCAGCCTACAATTAACTTTGGGGATTTTCAGATCTGTTGGGAAGGCGAAGTTTTTCTTTTTCAGGAGGCACAAGAATAGATAAAAAGCGCGAAGGGATGAGAACGATAGAGATCGTAACGAACGAAATCTGAACACTTTTTTTCGGGTTTTGTATCTGTTAGTGTAGTCAACGAACACAAAATTTTAAGTATTATTGTTGCTTTATTTTTGTGACAATCGTTACGTTCCAGTCACGAATCACTTACATTCGACATGGAACTGAATCACGTAGAAAAAGACAGAGATATCGAAAATCAACGAAGACGTATAGACACTGTTACGAAAGGTCAGTTCGTACGTTTTATTTCTCACAAAAAACGATGCCGCTAAAAAGTGTCTTCCTTTCGATATTTATTAAAAATCACAGTCTATAACTTTTTAAAAATATTTTTGCACTTTTCATAAAAGTTCGATCTCGTTCATGCATTTAAAATATTAAAGAACTCTACATACAGATCATCTAATATATTCTATGTTGAAGTATACGTACTGTACTTCAACATAGAATATATTAGATGATCTGTATATATATCAGTTAATTTAACAAGTCTGAATATTGAAAGAAGTAGATATTAGTAAAGTAGTAATATTAAAAGACAGATTTCAAATTTTAAATGATTTAGAAGCTATTAATCAGCTATAGAGTTTACTAATATGCTATTAGCTCAGCTAGAAAATTGCTTTTAATGTAATTATTTACAAAAGCATATATACATATCCTTTAACGTTTTAGATACAAGATTACATTAAAAAAGTTCATTAGATGTTTTTTTGGAATATTAATTGGATAAATTTATTCATATATTTTACAAAATTTAATATATTTGTATGTTTTAATAAAATATTAAAATAAGAATGCTTAAAACAAAATGGTAACCGTCATTTAAAGTTGTATTACTTTAATCTGTCTTTGTTTTCTGAATGCAAAATAAATTAAATTAATTACGAAAACCTTTAGGCCATATTGGGTCTGTTGCAACAATAACATTTAAATAAATTTTACCATCGATTTCCTGAATGTTTTCATTCAGTTTTTGCTTTTGTTCCTCGTTTTCTTATTTTTTTTTTAAATATTATGTCTTCTGTCAAGCTGCACGCGTATCATAATTCAATTATTACTTTCGAATAATACAATATTTACTCATTTCTAAGTTTAATGTGCAAACATTACATATATTTTATTTGTGATTTTCTTAAGAATTCCTTTTAAGCATTCAACTGTTATTTGTCGTATTCTTTTGTATTTCTACATGGCAAATCTGTTGTATCATCTTTTCTTATTTGCTATGTTAGTTACGTTTTCTGCTGAACGTGCTAGAAAGTTATAACTTAAACTGAACTGTAAATACGGATGTTATGACTTAAATTAATTAAGTTATAACATTCATATTTACCTTATTTTGGATTTTATTATACTAATAATGTACTTATTATATATTGTATTATGTTACCGTATAGCATACTAATAATTTAATTTTCAAAATTAAAGTAAGTTTTTGAAGCTATAAGTTTGAGTGTAACAGAAATTTTACAATAATAATTGTGAAATCTGTAATGTTTATAAAAGTAATAAAGAATAACTATTATAAAATTTAAGTTTATTTAACAGTTTAAGTAAAAAATAGTAAATTATATAAATATCAATTTAGCATATAAAAATATATATTAATACAGTATAATAAAAATAAATTATTGTTTACAAATTTAATTGTTACATTATTATTTATTTTATGTAAATATAATAGGCCTACAGCGCTAGTTTTTCTAAATAAATTATACCGTTAATAAAAACGTAAACATTTGTAGATATTTATTTAGTAAATAAATAATAATAATAAAATGTTAAAAACAAATCGAATAATTGTTCTAATATTTTTTATTTTTTTAAGCGAAAATAATTTAATGATAATCTCATATCAAATTTTTATTATTTAATTAAGCAATGTAAACATTAATTCTAAACGACTTAAATAACCTGTTTTTTTGAGAACAAATACAAGAATTTTATTTCTAAAATAAAGCTTAGTGTAAATACGATTCAACATAGATACAGTATTAAAAATTAATTATGAATGCTAGAGTGATAAGTTTTGAACATATGAAAAGAATGACTTCCCGTAATTTAATAAATTATTTTATTATACAAACAAAAGAAAATCATCCTTTATGTTTATTTCAATCGAAATTTTATATTAATAATTGTGTAAATTAATGACATAAGCGTTTAATTGTTTTAACACAAGAAAACTATTTAATTTAATTAAAAGTGGTTTGAATTATACAATAAGGTTTATTTTTATCTATCCATAAATAAAACTTTTTGTGCTTTATTAATATAAAATATTAAAATAATCAAAATTTATTTGAAATTAATTATATTTAAATAATTAAATTAACAGATATCAAGATGCATTTTGTTCTTTATTTTTAAAAGTAGAAATACCAAATAATTTCCAATTTATGATAGAGTTTCTAGAATAACAAATTTATTTTTTGATGATGAAATTTTTTTAAAGAATCAAAATAAATAATAAACTATTAAAACAATTATTTACTTATTTATTATTTTCTAATTGAAAACTATTACTAATTGAAAAGTTTGTTTTCGACAATTTTGGATCTTAGTTCAAATAAAATTAAGTCAACATTAAAGTTTACTAAACTTAAAAAGTTAATAATTCTGTTATTAGAAACCCTTTTGAAAAAAAATAAATAAAAACAATATTCTACAATAGTAATATTTGTTAGTATTGTTCAATTATAGATATTATTGTTGTTTTCCAAACGTGGTTTGCAAATTCCTAGAACAGTAGTTCTTAACCAGTGTTCTACAAACCCGCTTCGAGTATTCCACGAAAAAAAAAATTTAAAGTTTTTATTGCAAATTTATTCCAACGTATTACAATACATTACTTTATTCGTAGACAATTCTACGTTCACTATTCTATTCAATACATTAAAGTTCATTAGTTCATTGCTTCATTGTTTCCTGCGAATAGTAAACACTAAATTGCTTATCAGTTTTTGAATATATTGATTAGCTCCGTGTAATGAAAAATATATGAATGATACTTTGCGACTTCAGAAAGGTTGAGAAACCACTGCTTAGAAGTTTGCAGACCAGTACCAGAAGATTCATAAAATCTTCAGCAGGTATCTACTATCAGCCTACAATTAACTTTGGGGATTTTCAGATCTGTTGGGAAGGCGAAGTTTTTCTTTTTCAGGAGGCACAAGAATAGATAAAAAGCGCGAAGGGATGAGAACGATAGAGATCGTAACGAACGAAATCTGAACACTTTTTTTCGGGTTTTGTATCTGTTAGTGTAGTCAACGAACACAAAATTTTAAGTATTATTGTTGCTTTATTTTTGTGACAATCGTTACGTTCCAGTCACGAATCACTTACATTCGACATGGAACTGAATCACGTAGAAAAAGACAGAGATATCGAAAATCAACGAAGACGTATAGACACTGTTACGAAAGGTCAGTTCGTACGTTTTATTTCTCACAAAAAACGATGCCGCTAAAAAGTGTCTTCCTTTCGATATTTATTAAAAATCACAACCGAGAATTCAACGCTACGTCTTCTGAAAATTGATATGATTGATACCGAATTGAGGAGATGAGATATCAATTAAAGGTACTGTGTAATGAAAGATAGTATCGCGCATTTAGTCAAAAACCAATATGTTATGTTCACTACAGACTGCCCATTCGAATTTCATATTCACTTCTATATCCAATATTCATCGTGAAGATAATAACGAAATGACTTCAAAATAGGAAACGCAGTTGAACATTGAAGGAACAAGTAAAACCAATTCTATATCGGCAATTCCAATCATTTGACACTTCACCCCTCAAGTTGAAGGTGAATCAACTGAATAATTATTGGCAAGAACGATAGCTTTTTGGAAACTTAATGTTAAATACATAGCACAGCTTAAAAGTAAAGGCAACAGTATGCTCAAATAAGTATCCACAAGAAATAGTTATTCACTCAACTCCAGATGTAATGCTAACACTACAAACATTTTTTGGAAAACTTACAGAAAATGCAAAAGACTTTGTTGAATACATTGAGACAGCATCCTTACAACAACAATGGCCAGATTTGAAGACATCTATGGCAATTTCTCGTCTTCGAGACAGGATCAAAAACTGTCAGGATCAACAGGAATAGTGTGATTGGGAAGAGTGAAAGGATGCCTTATTTTTGTACTTTAAAAAAAGAACTATCGCTTAGCAAATGGATCAACAAGATTAGATCGCAAACATAGCGTCATGACAAATGCTCACAGCATATATACAAGCAAAATTAAAACTTTTCAGTCAATCCTTCTACCAGACTATCAAGACAAGATAGACTCAATCTTGCGATACCTTTACAGATTGAGATAGACTCAATCTGTAAAGGTATCTCAAATGAAGCAACAGAAAGTCTCCTGTGGCATACGTGCACATATATAAAAGAATATATCTAACATGCTCGAATAAGGCAACGTTATAATGAGCACATTAAGAAAACAAAACAGAAAGTAAAGTTCATAATACGGAATTAATTGGGCACAACAAAAAGGGAAAACTTTCTTCAACTATAAACTTCCCAATCCAAATCATAAATTCATTTCCACAAAATGATAAGAAACGGCGGAAATCTTCATATACCACACTTTCCAAAAAAACAAAGACGATGTGAATTCCACTTATTACAATTGCAACATATCATATCGTTGTTCATTAGCCGAACGATAATTTATTAGAAAACAAGTTGTAGATCTCTTGCAGAAAGAATCATCCGAAAAAGCAACTGTAAATCTATAGAGCTAACTCTGGGTGTAGAACAACCACACAATACAACCTTTCCGAGAAACATGGTTCACGATTATAGGCATCTCAATGCCAAAACAGTTAACATTCTATACTTCACATAGAAAATGTCTACTGTATAGTGAAATGATGGCAGAAAACTTGCTGATACTCTCAGTTATAGATTTCAAAAAAGCACAAATGATCATCTGTATAAAACCTTCGAACATCCAATAGACAGCCGTTAAAATTCCCTACGGCAAGGGTCTGCGGTTTGTCAAATGAAAAGAGCCAAATTATCATGGAAACAGGATAATAAAAGTACCAGAGAGAGCCGCATATATATAATATACATATGTATAGGATATGGATTTTTAGGGAAAAAGATCAAGATGTTTTATTTAAAAATTTAATTAGAACGGTGTTCATGCATCGCTTTTGATAGTTTTATTATATCTGGCAAACAGCTACTTATTTTTAATTGAATACATGCTTGTAAATTTTTATCCGTTATTCTGGTTCTAAGAGAGCCGCAAACGTCTATGCAAAGAGCCGCATGCAGCTCGCGAGCCGCTCCTGCTGACTCCTGACCTACGGCCACTATTAATACACGAGAATAGGATTTGGATTTTGCAAAGCATGTGTTGCAAACAGCGCAACTCATAAAAAGTGCATTCAAGGGACTCCCAAGCACAGCTACATATATTGATGACATCATCCAAGGTATATAATACATACGTACAGTACCAATGCAGAAGCTCTAAAACTTCTTGACTAGGCCCTTCAATGCACAATATCCTTCAGAATACGACAAACAGAACTATCTAAATTCCAACTATTTAAGGACAAAGTTCAATTTTTTGGTTTTATCATCAGCATCGGGAGAAACATTAGATCCGTCACGCAATGCTAACATTCAGAAGTTTCAACCACATCTCAATTTGAAACATTATTCTCATTTCTTCAATTTGCTGGCCACTATCGTCGTTTCAACAAGAACTTTGCAACACTTGCATTCTACGACTTCTAGTAAAAGAAAAGGAATTTCTCTGTACTCTAGAATATAATACTACAGTAAAATATTTAAAAATAATCTTAGCATCACCACCGCTACTAGTTTCTTTCCACCGAGAAGCTTTCATTGAAATTTATGCAAGCCAAAAAGACTTGAGAGCAATTCTATAACAGAAAAAACAACGGATACAGTTGCTGATTGTGCAAGTAGATCTTTAAACGAGCAAGATGAAAAATTTATATTCGTCATCTTAGCATAGCAGTATATTGGGCAATTACAGAACAATTTTTCTTAGACGTGAGAGAAGGACCAAAGTTCACAATTCTCACAGACAACTCAGTTGTAACACTAACCCACCTAAGTACGATAAACGAACGATTTTGTGGAACTCAGAAATAAACAAGGCTTTTTTAAAAAATATAACTCATTACAAATGCGTATGGTTCCTTATAATATTGATACAGTAGAGTCCCGAAAACGCGACCTAATGTGGACCGAAGGGTGGCCGAGTTTGTGAAAATGCTGGGTTATCGGGAATGGGGTTAAAAAAGAATAAGTACGAGTGTTTCCTCAGAAAATACTGTACTGTACTTGTATGTATTGTTTGTTTGAGAATACAACAGAGAATAAACTGCCCAAATACCCTAAACAAAGGAAAAGTATTGTACGTACTTTATCAAGGCAGAGAGCCTTTACTACATGAAAATGAAAATTAATGAATACACAGTCTACAGTAATTTACCTGATAAGACAGACCCAAGAAAAATACTTTATGAGGCATAAAGCTGTCTATAATGAAAATTAAATAGGGGTTTTTTCGCCCTGCCAGGGCGTGGCCGAGTTATCCGGACTGCCGGGTTATCGAGTGCCGAGTTACCGGGACTCTACTGTATTTTACTTATAGATACATTTATTTTCATGTCTTTATTAGTTAAAGTATATCTTCTTTTATTAATAATGTAATATTATTATTTGTCAAATTAAGTACTGTATTGTATTAACACATACAAGTAGCAATATTAATACATAATGTTAAAGTCAAACAATAAAAAATATTTAAAATCTAAATATTTGTTGTTTACTTATAAAATTAATTAAAAGCTATATACCTGTATTACAGATTTAGCTAATTAAAGTATATTTTATAAAAGTATAAACTTCAACGATGTAGTTGATGTTGTAATAGTATAATAATAAGAAATCCTAAGTTTATTACTTTCCCTGCTGTTATGTATAACAGAAAGAAATTAGGCAGTAATTTCTAGGATGTATGTATGGATGTTAATGTATGTGTGGGGGAAGCACGGTTTTGTTCACCCTGTTTGAACCTTAATAACTCCTGTGCTTTTGATCGAAAATTTTTGAAATTTTGCAGGGAGGTTTGTTTATTAGGGGGATTGATGCTATTAAATTTTCGTGATTAAAGGTCAAGGGAGTGGGGAGATAAAGGGGATCGAATGTATCTCCAGTAGGATCGGACTTAATGACGATTTTAGTCGTTATTACCATTTATAATTTTTTTTTATAAAACCCACCCCTAGCTTCAAAATTAAGCTTTTCGCTATTTCATAATAGTTAAAACTATAAAAATTTTATTAAATAAAATATAATAACAAATGACATTACCAAAATTTTAAATGTTGCCGGAAAAGTTGAGCAACTCGTTGCTGGTTTATTTTTATTACTACTTTATTCTAGAGACTTGGCGGGAGGATATTCCAAGCAATAAGTAATATAAAAAATAATGTTTCTAAATTAATTTATGGTGAATTTTATTGAAAATACACTATAATATAACTTAATAATTGCCTTATTTTATTAACAACTTTTTCGGAAATTTTTATCATAAACACATTACTAAAAGCTATATATTAATTAATTAATAACAAAATTATAATATATAGCTTACATAATTACAAAGACGTATAATTCCATAATTAATTTTAATATCTAGTATATATGACTAAATAAATTTTTTGAAAATATAATAATGAAATACAAGTTAGATTCTATTTACTTATACAGAAATTTATTGAATTAAATGCTATTTTTGCAATTGTTTTCTTTTCGTGTGATGAATATAAAGAAACATTTGCTATTTCAAAATCTACAACTATTAAATTTAGCACTTGATTTCTTCCGGGGTTTTTACGATTATAGAAAAGATTTTTCTCAGTTAGGTAAGCTTTCATAAATATTTATTTAAATAAAACTGTTTCTTCCACATTTCATCCATCATTTCGGATTTTAAGGAGCATTACAGAAATTGTTTATCGTTTCCAAAAAATTATATTTCCTTCTGAGATATTACAGAATACTTATATATAGTTTATCTGGTTTGTTCTTTAAAAAGAAAATTTAAAAAATAACAGGGCTAGTAAAAATACTCTGTGACAGAGTAAAGAACAAAAGAACGTGATAAAAAATGAAGACGTTAATAAAATAAAAAAATTAAATTTTAAATTTTCGCAGTTAAAATCTAAAATAATTTTCGTTAAATAAATAGCGAATCCAGAACCCAAATGGTGCTAACACAAGAATTAAAAATATATGAAAAATTAATAAGTAGAAAGAGTGGGTAAAGTCATTTATTCAGTGAGAATTTTCAAATTACAGACATGTAGATTTCCACTTTCGTCTGTCTGATGTCTGTCCTTCCTTCTTTAATCTCGAGAATGGACTTAGGTAGATGAAAATCGAGAGCAGATATGAAAGGCTTAGTGGCTCATTTAATAATATTTTATTAAATAATATAATACCGCGACTTTAGATCCAGACCGGAAGTTATGCGCTTTTTAAATGAATGAATTTTTTTAAATGAAAATATTATTAAAAATTGCAGTCCGACATTGTGACATCTTCACAATGAGTAATTGTTTAGGGATTGACCTTTATGGTAATAATGATTTTAGTCAGTAGTTGTCAATGTAAAATGTATGATTTCAACTTCGGAGATAGCCTGAATTTGAAAAAAGAAAAGTTAAAATTTTTTCAGGCCACGCAATTACAATGGTATGTTTTCCTGTTTATTGAGAACAATATTGAAATAGAAAACATATTTATGAACACACAGTAGCTATAATATACAAATAGCATGTGCGTGTATATTGGAGCATTAGACTAAAAATAATTAACTTAGGTTTTTGAAATGGTATTGTGGAACAAGAGTGTGAAGGCAACAAATAAGCTCATTGGTTCATAAAAACATTAATGTGTTTTTTAACGAAAAAATAAATAATGACATTTTGCTAAAATCAAATCTATTTGATATCAGTTGTTGATATTTCAATACTATTTGAGAATTTTAAAACAAAAATAACAAAATACAATATGCAAAATTTAAATCTAAAATTTGTCAAAAGCTATAAATGCAAAATTTTTATGCACACACCAATTTTAACTTTAAATAAATTTTATACATAAAAATATAATTTATGCGATAGAATAAAATGGGAAATTAAGTTACAAGGTAAACTACTTTTATCAAAAGGTGGAAACGTTTAACCAGGATTTTTTCTGTCCCGCATATAATAAGAGTTTTATAGATTTACCCACCGAAAACTCACTGATCTTTGCTGACTGTGCACTCTTACCTCGCTCTCTGTACAATCTTTTCCCATCTATGGGATAACATTTAAAATATTTATTTCTTTCAAAAAATCACTACTATATTAATTTTATTTTAAACAATTATGTTTCAATGATTTCTTTCTAGCCTAGAATGACTAATGAGCCTGCTTTGACAGTGATATTGTTGAATTAACGTAATACTCCATTAAAGCAAAACAGTGCGCTCTTGCTCCACTTTCCTTTACCTTTTATTAACACGTGCACGAAGATTGTATTGAGGATGGTTCGATAAACCATATTTGCCAACACCAATGTTTTTAAAATCAACGTTTTGAAATTCGAACATTTATGTTTAATTTGTTTTGTATCAATGGAAATGATTTAAGCCCTTGTAACTCATTGTATCTGCTCCTACGTTAAGTGAAAAGCTTTTATTGTAATATTGATCGATTGAAAGTCATACATTGCGAATTTTTAATACAAAAAAAGTACAAAATATGATTTCATCTTATCTTTATTTTTATATTTGTGTTTATCGTTATAATATGATCACTTTTATTGTAAATTTATCTTAACCAATTAATAATACATGTAAGATAAATAAAAACAGTTTATTACTTTATGACGATTAAATTGTCATAAAAGTTATATTGTTTTGTTAATTGTCAAAGTTATAAACTTAACTAAGTCATTGACAACCTGATTAACGATAGTAAGTTTCCATGTATTGCTTATATTAGAAAGTAACAAATAATGCTATGATAAATCTAATTTTTTTCTCTAGTTACAATATTTATTTTTTATTATTTACGATAATATTATTATTACATTATTATTTTAGAAGCTTTAATATTCAGTTTAATGTAACTCATACTCCTATCTTACATAATTTATACTAAATTTAATATATGAAATATTAAAAAATGAACTTAAACCCCATATTTTAAAATTTGAAATATAACAAAATTGCAAGAAAAACAAGAGATATTTTTATTTCTATCGCGTATCGAGGAAAATTTTAAAACATTTAATTTTTTTAAGAACAAATTGGCTTTGAAAGATTTGATAATGATTTTGTTTCTATGTTAAAAAGCCTCATAAATCCCACCAATGACGAATGAATAAAATCATTGAACACTGATTGTGGGTTCACGCCTCGGCACGTGAAGTTTTCCATGTTTTCTTCAAGATTTATAGAAAACCGGCCCTATTTAAGTATTATAAAAGTTTTCCCGGGAAGCGTGCCATTCGACAGATCGTCCACGTGTCGCGTTTCCGTAACTAAACCAATTATGCAAATACAGTAATTTATTTCTTTTTATATTTAAGAAAAACGAAGTTTAAAAAAATTAACGGAATTTTATTTCGAGTTTTATGAAATAATTTTAATATTTGAATAGAGAGTTATAGGGGAAAATATATATATATATATATAGGTCTATTAGTTTTTTATGAATTGAAAAATTCGTAGAAAATGAAACAAAAAAGGAACAACTTTCTGTATTTTTGTTACTTTCCATTTTATATGAGTATATCATATAAAATTAAGTATGACTGCTAATATCATGAACATTAAATCATGAAAACATAATGATGGAAAAGACAATTTTGTTAAAAAAGTTTTTATTGATATCAGTTAATATAATTTATTAATCGATGGCTAAAATTCTGATTTAAAAGAATAATTAATAAGCATAATATCCGTGCTTTTGAATTGTTTTTCCACTTCAAAATGAAAAAAATAAAATAAAAAGTTCTTTTCAAAGCTGTATTCTTTTATTGAATCTTTTCTAAATGTATTTTCTAAACGTATTAAAATGTATTGAATTTTTTCTAAATGTATGTAAACATTTTAAAATCTTATAGCCATTAATTACGACATGCTGTATTTCTAATGCATTTTATGTTTTTGCTTTTAAATGAACTTCTATGATTTACTTTAACTATATGAAAACAATTTCAATAATTCATCTTCACACTTGTAATTATATATATATATGTATATATATGTATAATATATATATTGTTTACAGATTTAGTATTAATTGCACGTACTGTATATTCTTTACCAGTAGTTAAATAAATTAAATATTTTTGAGAGTTATTTTTGTTCATATTGAATATACAGTATAAAGTATTTTGTGTGTTGAGTGCACATAATATATAATGCTATAGTCCCTCTTTATATAGCGCATGTCGGAAGCCAAACCAAATAAGCGATTTATCAAATTGTGCGATATAACCGATGTATCTATCCACCTATTTTGTCTATTTTCGATCCTTATACGGAGTCACTTTCTTCGGGTTGTATGTTAGAAAATGGCAAGTTTAAGGTCAATGATTGGAATAAAATCATATTTCTTTGTCAGTACAAATTCAATAGCAACCGATTGGCTAAAACACTTTATATTTGGAAGACAGGTACAATACAATGAGGGGCTACTGTATCGCGTTTCCTTTATGTAACACAGTTGACAATTAAAAAGTTATTCTTTCGGGCAATTTTTATTTAAAAATTAAAAAAATAAGTAAAGCTTTATCCATATAATTACTATAACATTGATCTTGATCTTTCTTTAGATTCTTGTAAACAAATAATACTGTATTTTATAAAAAGATATTGTTGAAACTATTTTCACTTAATAATATAACTGGAAAGTAAATTACCGGTATTAATACAATGGCCATTAGGCCATTATATTAATAATTTACTTTCAATGGCCTCAACAAGTTATGGTTGTTTTCTTAAAGGCGGAAGTAAGCGAGAAATGAAAACTTAGGAGACACGATAAACTACTCAAGAATGTACTGTACAGTACAAGGAGGGGTAGGATGAGTATAATAGTTTTCAGAAAGTTGGATAGATTAGAAAAATTTATTATATTCATCAAATGCAGTTTCAACTCAACTTTCTTTGACTTAGTTAACAGTTATCTTCTAGTAAAGCTAGTAACTTAAAACTAATTTTAAAACAATAAAAACGTAGGCTGTTTTTTTTTCAAGTTGAGAACAATGTACGGTAAGGGCACAAAGTGTGAGATTCATAGAAAAGTTTTCCTAAGAATATTTCCAATCCTTTCTCACACAAGAGAAAATGGGTTAGGGGAGTTGGATATAACTTAATGGAACAAAGGGGTCGGTGGATCGAAAAAGTTTGGGAATCACTGATTTAAATGAAAAATAGTTTAAATTTATATCATTTTTCAATATCATTAATAAGCTATTTATCATCAGCTTGTTAGAATATTTCATTATTTAATATTGAAATTTTTGAAAATATAAATATTTTATTTGCAACTGAAAATTATAAAATATTAATTAGATTATTTAAGACTTTTTAAAAACTGTTTCGGCCTGTGAGGACTAAGGGTTTTTTAGGTAAGTCCATCTTGGGTTCAGTCAGGTCTACAGTAGAATAACTGAAAGATCAGTGAATTAGTCCGATATATCTGAATAGACCACCCCCGAAAATTTTCTGGAATCCTTTTCAGAGCCAGATTCAATCTTGGGTCCCCAGAGCGGAAGGCTATCATCATAACCGCTCGGCCATCCGGCCATCGAGTGTTTATTATTTGTGATTTTATTTTACCTCAGGAAAAATTATTGAAATAATTGTTCCTGAGGTAAAACATTAGATAATAAAAGTTATTATAATAAGTGTCTTCAGTTGAAAAAATAATTATTTTATAAAAATAAAATGAATGTGAAGAAGTTGAATTTTTAAATAATTCTAGCATAAACTGCTTCAGAGAAAATGATAAAAATAAGATTAATATTTAATTCAATAATATAATTTCATATCATTATATATTATTATATTTTTTAATTCCAGATTTTATGTTATTGAATTTCAAAAAGTTCGAAAGTCAACAACATAAAATCTGGAATTAAGAAATATAATACTGTAAATTGTTGAAGGAACTACACGGAGACAATACATTTCATAGAATCGTGAATGTTGTTTATTCCTCAAAAGTAAAATTCTCAAAGGAAATTCAATCAATCATTCAGTAATGTCACATCGAATAATTTAAATGCATTTAAACCAAACACATTCGAAATGACATTACTGAATGATAGAATGAAAATTTGATATTTAACTTCATTATTGACGGTTAGCAATTAGTACAACAAAACATTAACGAAAGCTGATAGCAAGAATTTCAATTATTACTTAAAATTAAATAGATTGTCCGTTATGCGTTA
This sequence comes from Centruroides sculpturatus, assembly GCF_000671375.1. Classification (NCBI taxonomy): domain Eukaryota; kingdom Metazoa; phylum Arthropoda; class Arachnida; order Scorpiones; family Buthidae; genus Centruroides; species Centruroides sculpturatus. The sequence continues at coordinate 387,573 of NW_019385071.1, read as the reverse complement.
CACGTTACTCGATTCCTCGTAAGGAAATAACGGTTTTTGTGTAGATAGTAACGAATTATTATTGATTACCGAGTAATTAACCACTCGAATTAATAATATTTATAAGAATTTACTACGAATTTATAAGATTCGTACTAACTTAGAGCGTTTCTCTTTTTGTTTTTTCATTCATTTATTTTATTTAGTGAGATTTTATCATTTTTATTTTGTTTAAGAGATGCAGTTTAAATAATGCCAATCAAGTTTATACATGTGTAACTGCTGTAGTTTGTATTATGGACGGAGTATGAGATTTATAAGATTAATTATAGTTTTATGTTCATTATAATTGAGTGTTTCTGTTGAGGTTTATATAAGGTAATTTCATAGTTTTTATTTGTTATGCAACTGAAGAATGAAGTGCTGGTCTCTTAAATCAATATATAGTTTGTGACTATGACGGATGTCTCAGATAATCTCCCTCGGATGAGCTTGGATTTGTTTGTTTTATTATTTTTATTTATTTAACTTTTTAAGCTTTACTTCGTTTGATTTAGGTTTGGATATTAAAATAAATTTTCTAGTTTTGCAAATGATAATTAATTAATTTGTTGTTTATGTATTTTTAACAGCTATGGTAATTTTAATGAATGTATTATTAATAATCGAATAGCATAGGTTAATAGAAAAAATTTCCTTCCTGGGAAAGTCATTTTGGAGTTCGGTTTGGATTCTCAGGAAATTGTTAGATGTTGATTCCGAAATTTTGGGCTATGCCTATTATAATTGATTACCTCCTTGTGGGTATGACCTAATCTGTAATAATTATGCAAAAAGTATATACTCTTACATTAATTAATGCCTAAGACAAAAAAGGATTTAAAAAGTCACCTCTTGTAATTCCTTAAATCAATACGTACTAAATAGAATATTAAAAACAACACGGTTTTACATATTTCTGAATTGTTAAATTTTTATATTCAAATATCAAGTATCACACACACATTGATCACAGAACATACGTAATACTAAACGTTAATCAACATTTATTCATTATTGTTTGTCGTGCTGATTCGGAGAGTAACGAGTAACAAAAACTGTAAAAAAAAAAAGCTTGTTACTTCAGATTCTTTCGAATAACAAGTACAAAAGTAAATTATTGTTTGTACAACACCATTTCACAATTTAAAATACGTGGAAATCATTCTTAAGGTAAACATTTTCCTTATAATATTTAAGTATAGCTAAAATAAAATCGACTCTAGATTATTCGTAATGATGAAATTTGATATAACTTTCTGTGTTATCTTCTATAATTATAGTTACATTTATTCTTTAATACATTATAATTTTTTATTTAAGCGCGTTCTATCAATATGAATATATTTATTATAGTTGATTCATACTATTTTATACACTTGAACAGCGAAATTTAAGAAGTCCGTACCAGCTTTACTTGAAACATATATTATCTTTGGTATGATAAAACATGCGAAAGAGAATATTTACTCTAACAAAAACGGAAGACGAAAAATATTCACATTTGAGTTGAAATTTTCATTGGCTGTGAGATGAGTGAATTCCTTAATCCAGCAGAATACATTATTTGATTGTTAGATTGTGTGACTATTTTGTGTAAGTACTGTAAGAGTTTTGGGATCATCTTCTATCTCTAACATGAGCAAGATTACAATTGAAAACAAAATAAATTTTATTTATTCATTAAATTCTTAATGTAATAGAATTTTATTTGATTGCAAATAAATTTGAACTGTTTATAATTAAATTCTAGCACAAAATAAGAGGTAAGCAAAAATAAGTCATTTGACGACTAGCTGTATGATGTGTTACATGTTAAAATTATGAAAAAATTTTATTTATATTGCTGAAATATAGGGGAGATCGGGGCAACTTCGGCATGCGGGGCAAGTTTGTCAAGCGCTTTTTTTAAAAAACAAATTAAAAAAAAACTTTGATTATAGGTTAGGCAGTTGAGTTTCATTGGTGGCTTGTTGAGTGTACTGTTTTTATTATTCTCCAGCAAGCGTAGTTGAATTATCAAGCAAATTTTCATTTTCGTTCAATTCCATATAATATTTTTTTTCCATTTATATTGAATTCGCAGGTTTTGTTATAATTCCATGATAACGAAAGTTACTTTTCCTGTTAGAAGGATGTAACTTCAACTTATTCACGTGGCTAGATCGTGGCTTGGCATTCTGTTCTCAGGGTTGTACTTAATGTTTCGAAATCATGACTAGCGGGGTAAGATCGGCAACATAAAGCCACATTAGAAGCAAAGGATAAAAATCAAACAGATGATAAATGAAAACATGTTTGCATTTGTTATTCATGTATATATGTCTTTGAACTTGCATTTCGTTGTAATAATATTAAATGGGTGTTGGATTTGTATTTCTTTGTTTTAATAGTGAATTCCAACTTATACATTGTTAATAACATAATTTTATATACGTGCCTATCTTGCCCCATTACTGTTGCCCCTATACCAGGGGCAACTTTAATAAAAATAATTAAAATAATTACAACTTTACAAAAAGAGAGGTTGCCGATCTTGCCCCTATACCCGGGGCAACTTCGTCAATTTCTCTCTTCTTGTAAAGTTGTAATTATTTTAATTATTTTTATGTCCAAACTGATTTTAAGTAACATTCCAATAGACAATATGCAAAAGGTTTTTTTCAGTTTACAGCAGTATTTATTACACAAAATTTAAGTAAAGCTTAACATGCCGATCTTGCCCCGATCTCCCCTAAACTAGTGGCGCATTTAGAAATGTGGCACCTCTAGACCTGCAATATGCAGTCACCCCGAAACTAATAGTACGGAATGATTCTATTTTATAATTTTAGTTTTGCAATAATTGTATTTTTACAGATTTTTAGTATCGAAATGCCGAAGAGCACTACTATTGTATGAAAATCTGTTATTAGTACTTCGATTCTATTCGTACAAGATATATTCATATAATAAAACTATAAAATTGATAAGCCTTATTTTGTTTGAACCAATTCCTTTATGAATTCTTTCTACATATAATTATGTTTTCATTATTTTATTGTTATTATATTGAATTTTTGTGTCCCCGAACTCTTGCTCCTAGGCTTGGGCTTAGTGGGCCTAATGAGAATTCCGTGACTTTCTGCTTATTTCTAAATAAAATCGTTGTAATTTATTAGATCAATAAATTTATGTATTAAGTATGATTCAACGTATGAATTTTATCTATGGTTGATTGTTATTGTAACTTGTTATAGGATCAAAACATTTAATGATCCTTTAAAATCAAAACATGAATTGACATTTGATAATTGATCTTTTAATTAGTCTAAAAAAGAAATATCAAATCACAGGAAAAAATTCTTTATAATGTAATATGAACGATGATAAAATAATTATTTATAAAGTTTTAATATGTAGAAGTTGTCCATATTATCTATCCATTTGTAGCTATTAGATAATTTTCCATACTGTGCAATTAAGCACGTATCTCACTATTTGGAATACACTTTAAATAGCAAATTTTGAATGCCTTTCTCATGTTAAATATTAGATGTTATAAAATGCATAACTATTACCAATTTCTTAGATATTAAAGACACGAAAACAACGTTGAGTTAATGTATATTAATCTACAATTTAATTTACTAATAACGGCTATAACATTATTAAAATTAACTCATAAAAACGAGTAATAAATAGTTTAATATAATTTATAAATAGTAATCAAATTTAGCAAACTTAGGAAACTTTTTATTAACGAGCAATCACACCAATTTTAACTTTAAATAAATTTTATACATANATTTAATTTACTAATAACGGCTATAACATTATTAAAATTAACTCATAAAAACGAGTAATAAATAGTTTAATATAATTTATAAATAGTAATCAAATTTAGCAAACTTAGGAAACTTTTTATTAACGAGCAATATACGTGAACAGATTGTATATGGAATATGCATACATAACAATTTTTGCTTAAAAATGCTCCTGAAATTTTGAACAGTATTGTCGAATTTCTTCATCAATCAAATGCGACTTTAATGAAATAATTAATATATATTTATTTTTAAAATAATTAAAATATTTAATAATAATTGCTATATAATAAAACTTATTAATTTAAAAGATAATTTTAATTTTAGAAATTTTAAATAATAATAGTATTTAAAATGCATTAAATTTTGTAATTTCCATTTAATTTGTTTTAAAATAGCCAAAAATACGTGAATATTTTAAACAGTTTTTATTCTTATTATTTTATTAAAGTATATTAAAAACGTTTGCATCTATTTGGATACTTCAGAACACATTGCATTAATTATCGAATACGGGTATATACTATTGATATTTCAATAAAATAGAACATTAAACAGTAAGGGAATTTTTAATTATTCATACAAATCTACAATTTCTTTTTCAATTTTCTTTCATTGTATTATGTTTTTTGTATTATTATATTTCTTCTCAAATATAAATGTTTAATGTTATATTTCCGGCAATACACTAAAAGTATCTGAGATTTTGAATTATAGAAATTAATATTTATTTCTTATTTTGTCGAAAAACTGATATAATTAGTAAGAAGAAAATCAAACCTTTACTTTTTCTTCCTCAACTTTATAATTAAATATTTACGCGCATACAATTACATCAGAAATTTTTATCGAAAAATTATTATGTATTTTATTACAAGAAAAAGAGAAAAACTGCCAATTTTATTACGACAAGAATTCCTTATCTCTAATGAGATTAAAGATAATAAGGTATAAAAACAAACTGTAATTTCTCTATGACGTTATTATTCAAGTTATATAACTTGTATAACTTTAAGTTGATTTAATTACATTTTTAACTGACTTTAATTTTCTATTGTATTTTAAATTTTAATGGTTTTTAATTTATTGTAGTTTAATACATTTTAGAAAAATAAAATAAAATTTTTTCTATTGTAAAAAGTAAGAGTTTAACATTTAATATAATAAATGTCAGGATATGCTGATATTATTATAAGCATTTTCAGTTAAAAAATTAAAAAATACACGATAAGATTAATATCAATATACATTTAATATAATAAATGTCAGGATATGCTGATATTATTATAAGCATTTTCAGTTAAAAAATTAAAAAATACACGATAAGATTAATATCAATATATAGGCTATAAATATCAACCTATTCTGAACATTTATTATATTAAATGTTCAGAATAGGTTGATACTCATGCTTTTTACAATAGAAAAAATTTTTTATTCTAAAATATATTAAACTACAATAAATTAAAAACTATTAAAATGCAAAACACAAAAGTAAATTAAAGCCAATTACAAATTAAATTAAATTAACTCAAAAACATAAACACAAAGATACCAAAGCGGTTTTTTTCAAGTTTCGATTAACACTTGTCTTCATTTTATGGACCATCGAGGTTCATAAAATAAAGATAAGTGTAAATAAGCGGAAACATTTTATGAAAAAAGGATGGAAAAGCTCGTCCACAGATATGATACAAATTCCTCAATCTTCACAGTGATTATGTCGAAAAGTAACAATGTTTGTACCTAACTTTTGGTAATAAATTCAGTTTGTTATTTACACTTGTCTTTTTTTTATGGACCATCGCAGCTCGAAAAAACAGCCTACGTATTATGATTTTTTTCATGCATCGAAGGTGTAATCTTTTAAAAAGTATTTTAGTATGCAGAGAGATAAATGAATTTCTTTTTAAATGTAGAAGTGATCTTTATATGCTTATACACACTGNCTTAATTTATACTTCATTATTATTATAATATTGAATACTTATTTGAATTTTATATAAATATAGCATAAAGTAACGTTTTGATATTTTATGTAAAATTTTTCATTATTTTCAAAATATCTCTTTGTAATTTATATAATTTAAGTAGATGTTTCGTATTTTAATGTTTAACTTTATATTTACAAAGAAAAATTGAATTTTTATTTCATAAATGTATAAATTATTCTTCATTTCAAACTAAAAAATAAAAAGCACTTTATAATATCCTTATTACAATTTATAATATGAACAAGAAACATTTATTAAGAAATGGATAGAAACAATAATTTAGAGTGAAAAGTTTCACATTTATTCTTTTATGTTTCGTTTTTAAAGTAATAAATTATAAAAATCTTAAGATATATGAAAATTGCAATAGAAGACTTACATTAAATGGTATCATTAGTTTAAAGACGGATTTCGAAGTAAGTTATTTCTTTAAAATATGTAATCTATTTGATGATGTGGTAAATTGAAATTATAAAAGCATATTGCATGAGTAAGTTTATTTAAAGCTTTATATTTTAAAACAAATTCTTAAAAATATGATATGTTACATAAAATATCCCGTATATTAAATAGTATATACTTAAGTAAACCTATTTGATGAAATTGTTAATATATTCATTACCGTGGATGTTTGAATCGACTTAATTTTAATTAAAATAATCAATTTAATCGTAATTTTTTATAAATATATGGTGACAGATATTTTGCTTGAAGGAAGCTAATTGTAATTATGATAACTTATAATTATATATAGGACTAGATACACACAGTTATACCATATACCTATACAAAAATACCTGTACTTTCTAATTTTTTGTCTAAAAATTTAGATTCTTTAAATAGTAAATATAACTACAGAGAAGTAGTGAATATTTATTCATATTTCAATGCTAAAGGATAAAATTAGTAATTTCCTGAATATCAAATACAATAAATATTTTCGTGATCATCGAAAAGATTATTCGTATTTATTCAGGATCTTTTATTCACTGATTAAACCTTTGATTATATGAAAGCGTATATATTTTTATTAAATTTTTGTTTGGATGATGGGTTGATTTTTAATAACATTTATATTTCATAAACAATTATGTGATCATAGAAAAATACAATAAATAATTGAAACGTCTAAATCAATATCATATATTCTCTCTAATATATCTTTGTTCTATTGACTTTTTATGATGTTTTCTTAAAACAACTAATAAAGATTTAAAATTTTATTACGTAGGAAACTGAATAACTTTCCTACGTATTAAATATAATATAAGTTAACATTAATATATTATATTAATGTTAACTTATATTATATTTAATACGTAGGAAAGTTATTCAGTTTCCTACGTAATAAAATTTTAAATCTTTATTAGTTGTTTTAAGAAAACATCATAAAAAGTCAATAGAACAAAGATATATTAGAGAGAATATATGATATTGATTTAGACGTTTCAATTATTTATTGTATTTTTCTATGATCACATAATTGTTTATGAAATATAAATGTTATTAAAAATCAACCCATCATCCAAACAAAAATTTAATAAAAATATATACGCTTTCATATAATCAAAGGTTTAATCAGTGAATAAAAGATCCTGAATAAATACGAATAATCTTTTCGATGATCACGAAAATATTTATTGTATTTGATATTCAGGAAATTACTAATTTTATCCTTTAGCATTGAAATATGAATAAATATTCACTACTTCTCTGTAGTTATATTTACTATTTAAAGAATCTAAATTTTTAGACAAAAAATTAGAAAGTACAGGTATTTTTGTATAGGTATATGGTATAACTGTGTGTATCTAGTCCTATATATAATTATAAGTTATCATAATTACAATTAGCTTCCTTCAAGCAAAATATCTGTCACCATATATTTATAAAAAATTACGATTAAATTGATTATTTTAATTAAAATTAAGTCGATTCAAACATCCACGGTAATGAATATATTAACAATTTCATCAAATAGGTTTACTTAAGTATATACTATTTAATATACGGGATATTTTATGTAACATATCATATTTTTAAGAATTTGTTTTAAAATATAAAGCTTTAAATAAACTTACTCATGCAATATGCTTTTATAATTTCAATTTACCACATCATCAAATAGATTACATATTTTAAAGAAATAACTTACTTCGAAATCCGTCTTTAAACTAATGATACCATTTAATGTAAGTCTTCTATTGCAATTTTCATATATCTTAAGATTTTTATAATTTATTACTTTAAAAACGAAACATAAAAGAATAAATGTGAAACTTTTCACTCTAAATTATTGTTTCTATCCATTTCTTAATAAATGTTTCTTGTTCATATTATAAATTGTAATAAGGATATTATAAAGTGCTTTTTATTTTTTAGTTTGAAATGAAGAATAATTTATACATTTATGAAATAAAAATTCAATTTTTCTTTGTAAATATAAAGTTAAACATTAAAATACGAAACATCTACTTAAATTATATAAATTACAAAGAGATATTTTGAAAATAATGAAAAATTTTACATAAAATATCAAAACGTTACTTTATGCTATATTTATATAAAATTCAAATAAGTATTCAATATTATAATAATAATGAAGTATAAATTAAGTAAAAATTTTTAAAATTAAAACATGAAAAATAATTGATATAAATGTCAGAGCGGCTATTAGTTTCGACGAAGTAAACGTAAACAGATTTCTTATTGTTAACAATAATTAAATTATATGTATGATAAATAACAGTTTACCTTATTGGAATTATAAAAGTGAATCATTATTAAATATATTAATTTAAAATAATTGTCAGAGTTTGACCTAATAATCAATATTGATGCTCGATCGAACTAGGTCTTAGATATGAAATTTAAATAGAAAACTGCTATCACTATGTCGTAGGACCGACAAATATATAAACAAATCTATAAACCATTTTTGTGTAATGTGAGAGTGAGTTGGTCCGTTACGTCTTTGTTTTAGCGTCAAAACACCAAGATAACTCTCCCGTTATGAGAAATTTATGACCTTTTCAACAGGCCAAGCCGTCTAACTTAAAGGAGGACTGAAAAAAAAGGAAGTAAAATGCGAAGACACGACCAAATGGAATAGTCATGAAGACTCTTATTTTGTCGGGTCTTCTCTCACTGGACTCTCTAGACGTGTAGTATATTTCTATACTGTATAATCTTGAATATAGTTTATATGTTAGGTAAATTGTAAATGAATGTAGAGTTAGAAATATAGACTCTTTACTCGGCTGATGATATCTCCTTCCTTTGCCAAGAGGCTTCTAAGAGCTATGTTAATCTAACTCCTTTGGGAAGAGGGTTAAGGTAAGAAGCAGGGTCGGATTGAAAACACATTTGGCCTTGGCACCATACTAAAAATAGACCTTCTAAACAAACTCGCTCAATTAAAGGAAAAAAATATTACTAAGCGATTAATGTTTCCTGTTAATTTATGTTTAAAATTTTTATACATAATATTTCTAATGGGTTCCTAAAATATACATGTTTTGTATAATTCCAACAGCGTATTAACCAGCCACAGAGGACACTAGCCTCTCTGGCGTTTGCCAGAATTGCCAGATGGTCAGTCTGGCTCTAGTAGGGAATATGGAAACAACGGACCAACTTTCGGACCCGCCAGTATTCCTTTATATAACATTAACAGTCTAAACTATTACATCAATTATTCTTTTGTAACTAACTGTTCTTAAATATTCGAAAACGTATTTCTTTAAAAATTTTACTCCATCAAAAAACAGTTCGTAAGATTTCATTGCAATTAAGTTTATTTTTTCGAGAAAAAGTTACATGTAACAGGAATTCTATCACATTTAATATGTCTCAAAGGAGAGTTTTATATTTAGTCTAAATTACAGATTAAGATGAAATTAATTAAACACAAGCTATGAGTAATAACATTATAAATTTTCTTAAAAAATATTTCTGTTTCTAAATGATTCAGATGAATGTATTTGACAGAATATCGACTTAAAATTGGTAACATTTTATGAATCTCAATGAACTCTAGAGAATTTGTATGAAGCCCAGGGGTAGAGCGGATCCTTTTGCCCTTTAGGGGATGAGTCCTTCTTTCAATTTTTTTGAAGAAATTAAATACGTAAAATGTTCCTTTATTAATTTAATTTAAAAAAGCGATTTTAAAGTTTTCATTTTTTGTTAGTAAAAGTAACATTAATTTAAAGGGATAAGAACCATTACAGATCCCAAAGTTTTCTTTAGATTGGGGGAAATCCTCAGTTCTCGTCTCTTCCGATGGCACCGATGAACACGTATGGTTTTTGAAATGTTCATCTGATAAACTGATAAACTTATTTATCAGCTTAGCAAATTAAATAATTTGTATATTTTTTGACATCAAATTTATTTTGAATTTGAGAAATTCACAATAAATTCTTGTCTGCGCTTAGCATGTTCTGCTTTACTTACAAAGAATTCTGAGGGAGTTCCTGTCTACGCCGAGGGGTCTACAAAAAAAATGTCAAAAATGATGATTGGTTCATCTAATAACGATTAATGACAATGGCGTCGAAATTAAAATTTGTTTCGTAAGAATAACAATTACTATTCTGTTAAATTTATGAAATGTTTTTACATTTGATTTAACTATTGCATACAATTATCAGGTCAAAATGTAACAAGTGTTACATTATGTATTAACAAAATTAATAATAAATATCTTTTTTGTTTCTTTGAACTATTGTTAATTATATATACATTAATCTATATAGATAAAGAGGCATAAAAATTACTGGAACCATCTCTTGTCTACTTCAAATTTTTCATATTACTTGTGAAATTTTATAAAAAAAAAATATAAATAAGTTCTTTATTACATACATAAATATTAAATATTTAATGTACCCATTAAAATTGACAAGTTTTCATAACGTGTATTATGAAATTAGATGAATCAATGATATTAGAGTTAAGTGATATAATAAAGTTACGTAATATAACCATAACATAGAGATCATTTTATAAGAATTCAATCAATATCCATTTGACGATTGAAAGGTAACTTAGAGTGTTGAACAAACAGATAACTTAGTTAAACACATTTCTATAAAATCTTTACAAATGCCGCAGGTTGAATTCGATCAAAGGCATTTCGTGTTAAATATCAAAAGAAATATACTTTCGTACCTTTCGTAATTAAGAACTTTATTTATAGAATTCTATAAATATATGCTAAAAATTAAGCAAGGCATTAAATTTGCTATTCTTTATTTTAAATAATTTATTTATTTTATTAACTTTTAATGTGTGCTTGCATTTGCTTTTGGATTCAATACATCAATCGTTAACGACAAACTTTATAATTTTACGTAGTTGAATATTAAAAGAATCGAGTCTGTTATATCACAAATGTAATTATATATTATTTTTATTTATTTATTTATATTAAACTGCCATCAGCATAGATTTGTGTTATAATAAAAAAAAATTGAGGGTCCTTCCATTAATTACATGTACAGTTTGATGGAGGGAGGGGATTGAGGAAAGTATATCATTGTATACAATATACTGTACTGTACAACGATATACTTTTCATACGAAGAGATCGAGAGATTGTCTACATAGACTTTTTGTAATGGTGTTAGTGGCATACGAATGTTTTCACGAGCTTACTTAGTAGTCATGTGATAAACTATTAGAAAATATTTGAGAAACTTTAAAGTCATTGCTTCAATATCAGAGGGTTCTATTGTGCACGTAATTAAAGCGGTGGGAGTTTGCCAAAAGTACAACATTGTACTGTTCGTAACAGGGAAGGAGGGAGTTAAAAGTAGCTCAAAATTGTATACGTAATTAATGAATAATTCCTCATAAACTTTTTAATAACTCGATTATACATATCGATATATAACATTCGATTATACCTCAAATTCAATTTGAATACCCTTCACTTGAACAATTTAGAACAATTTTAAGAACTTTCTGCTAGATACATAGACTATTTAAATAATATAAATGATATACAATACTTTATTTAATTTATTCTTTATTCTCTTCACTTTTTAAGTAATAAAAGAAAACTATTGATTTATTAATCATATGAAAGATTATTATATAAGAAATAAATTAATTTAAAAGTTTCTTCAAAAAACATTGAAGATATTGAAATTTTTAATTAATGTAAGTAGAGATAATATAAAAATTGTAATGAGACTAATTGACAGTTTTAATTATTCTAATTACTTCACTAAATGTTCTTTTTCTTCTTTATTTTTAAAATAAGTTTCGGCTAAAAATAAAGATGTATGGTAAGCCGAGGTTACTTTGCCACTGCAGTGGACTGTGACATCACACTAAAACATCTGTGTTATTTTGAATATGGCGGGTTTGCCACCGTTTAAAAATTTATTTGCGGATAAGATACTGTATTGACAACATGTACAGTACAGTAATGTTACTTAATGTTAAATCTGGACAGTATAAGACGCCATATTTTTTATTATTGGCGCTCTTCTGATAATCAATAAATCAAGTGGTAGGCCTATATGAAGTGTGTAATACCTTCCTTGATTATAAGAAAATGAAAACAGTCGATATGTTAAAAGTTATTATTCTTGCTTATAATTCCCTATAGGTAGGTTTACGTAGTGTCATTACAAAAGTAAATTTCGTAGAGTTGAGTGAATATTTTGTGACTGTATACGAAGAATGTGATGAAAGGGTAGAGAATGAATCTTTCAAAATTATAAGATGAAGACAGCGAAATAAAACATCACGTATAACGGAAATTTAACCTACAAAACAAAACAAATTGGTACTAATGTAATGGAAATTTTTAAAGAGAGATACTACTCTTGATATAATAGAAGAGGGGGGAAAAAGGTGGTGAGGTATACGTGAAATGGAATCTACTAGAAAATATTGATAGTGACCTGAATAAAAAAACAAGAAATGGCTGATTTGCTGTCTTGATGATTTTATTTATTGTTTATTTTATTGTTCACCTATTTTTGAAGAACGATTTTCTATATTCAATGTCACGTTACCCTTAACTCTTATTATTTTCGTTTATGGTAATAATAAGAAATAAGATTTAGTTTTATTGGTGGATTGAAAATATTTGCTTTGTGATAATTAATAAAAGTTAGTTTATCAAATGAATAATTCTTGTTTCATCCCTTTTTCAATCATACTAGCAATCGCCGAGAGGTAATATTCTGACATGACGTTTACAGAGATTATGTAGCAAACAGGATGTCAGAAAGGTAACTTTATGACAGCTTGTTTGCTGCATAATAACGGGATAAAATTGTGATAAACATTTTTCACAATATTGTTTAAAACAATAAATTAACAATTAATAATAGAATGTGATAAGAAAGGAAATGTTAAAATTTCCTAAAAGGAAAAGTAACTAACATGTTTAGTCCAATAATATAATAATTAACATTAAAAACACGCAAAAAACATCACAAAGTAACCATTATAGTAGGTAATAGGTAATAGTAGGTTTACTGTATAAATTTAAAATTAATGAGTGAATAGTTTAATGNATAAAAACTTTTAAAATTAAATTATGAATCGATTTCAAGTAGAATTTTATATCGTGACTGAGATGTAAAAGCTAGAGTAGTGTTTTTCAACTTTCTTGAATACGCGACCCCTTTACAAGTTAAAAAATTCTGGCGATCCTTTAGGGCCATATTAAAACTATATCAGTGATTTTAAAAACTACGTATTTAATTTTCTTTCCTTAAATATCGATCGAAAAACCAATTGTACTGTAAAATAAACAGGCACAGCCTTCTCACTGATATTCTAGTTTTTTTTATTGTAGTGTAGGACCTACAAACACTTGTCTTTTTCTTTTACCCACGAGCCCCCTGTAAGCTTTTTCGACCTCCCTGACGGTTGAAAAACACTGACCCACAGGTTGAAAAACACTGAGCTATAGTATAGAGGAAATTAAAAAAAGTACTCTACAATGTTTATTTTAAATATGGGGCCAAGTGGTTAAGCGATTTAGGTTTCCGAACACTGAGAGTTCGGCCGTGAGTTAGCGCTGGCCAGGATGAGCTGACAACGTGGAGTTTTCCGGGTTTTCTCCACATCTGTGACACCTAAACAGTGGCCAGTTTCCTTAAAAAGTGTTCTCAGGAGGCAATTTTCTTCGAGATATCACCACGTGTCGCGTTGTTGTAAACAATTAAATCAAACGTAGCAGTTGTGACGTGATAGAATGTTAAATTTTATCCATAAAAATAAAATTTAAATGTTAAATATTGTACATTTTGTTTGATTAAAATGATGATGTTTTTCAGTTTTCTGAAAGCTTGATTACTCCTTGGAATTAAAATAAGATAAATAAATCAATCGAGTGAAGCATACACGAATTGTAGTAAGTTGTGTTTAAAGTAAAGTGAAAATCGATAAATTCTAAAAAAAAACATTAAAAATTTTGTGCATTATGAAATATTAAAGAAATAATTTATCCTCATTTTTTGTTTCTTAAATAATTGCTTAAAAGTTATGGTATTAGAAATTTATAAGACAACGACTTTTAAGCAACTCCTTCCTCATTTCACATTATCGGATTACAAGTAGGGTTATTCCTACAAAGTTAGGCATTGCTATAACAGGAAAACATGTAGTATTATTACTCTTTCCTAATACAAGATTTAAGTCATACTTAGAAATAATATACAATAAAATATGTTAAACAACGAAAACCAAAATCATCAGAAACTAGAAAAAACAAAAATGAAACAAGTAAAACTAAACAAGTAGTGTCTTGTTTTCTATATCTAGCCCCAAAAGTACCAAAAAAAGATCTAAGCTGCCATAGAAAGAGTTGAAACTGGTTTCCTCCAACGTTTATTATAAGGCTAAATGCTATCAAAATATTTTGCTGAAAAGGTAATGTTTCAGCTAAACAATGCAGAAATGATAATTAATTTTAAGCGCAAAACAAAATATTCATGCGATAGAATACTAAAAAATGTCACTAGGCATGAGCACAATACTGTGACTGGTAATAATCACCAGTTTGTAATAGAATTACTGCATTAGAATACTACACTTCGATTCAAAAACGAGCTATAAATTAAATTTAATTAAAATTTAATTTAATGCATTATTACTGTTGTAGAGAAAGGAAAATATTATGTATTTTATAAATACAGTTAAATAAAGTATCGCTAAACAAAGATGTGTCACAGTAGAGAATATCATTCAATCGAGAGAAGTTTTACGTTAAGTTAATACGAATTGCCTAAAGAACAATATTTCTTATCATTATGAAGGAATTAATTGTTATATCGATAATCTTTGTACTGAGATTTAACTGCATTTATATTATATAATTAATTTTGAAAGAAAGGGATTACAAATAAAATAAAATTAGTAAAAAATTCATGTTTAACGAACCTACTTACATTTTTATCACGTAGCTTATTTATTTAAATTTAAAAATAATTTTCAGAATATTGCTTTAAGTAAAATATTCGTATTATTTGTATTTCTTATTAGTGTTTATTCAATATTATGTACACTTCTTATTAATTTTATTTTCTGTAATAATTATTATTTAAATATTAACCCTTTGTGAATAAAATTCTCATTATTTCCACTACTTTTATGCTTGTTACTGAAAAATAATTTAATGTAGTGTACATTTAAGAGATAATTCAAAAGTAATTGACATTTTAATTGTTTATGCTTTTGTTTCCTTTATTTTAAGGAAAACTTTTAGTAATTACTAATAAAAATATTCCTGTATTGCATAAAGATCATCTGATCTTTGTTCTTTGATTGTTTTCAAGAAATGATATTTTTGAATATTCTATATTACACCCTTTTAACTGATGTATTAGAGTAGACATTATTTCATTTTAGGATTAAAAGAAGTGAAAAACAGTCAAATTTCAGCAATTATTTTAATAGAATTTCAACAGGATTGTCAGCAAAGATGAGGAGTAAGAAACCTACCATCATTCCAAGAACCCATAAAAACATCGTGAGGATATGAATTGAATTTGCATCTAGTAGAATGGTAAAATAGCCTCATATTAATGGCAAATATATGCATACTACTTTGAAATGTTTGAAGTATTGAAGAAGGATGATTATTCGAAAATAAAATAAAGACCACATGTTTGTGTCTAGCATTTCCGTTTTGAACCTTTACATAAAATGTAAATTGTTAATAAATTTATTTTTTAAGATTATATGTAAACTATTTATTTAGAAAATTGGATGATAATTGATAAAATTACAAATTAATTTTGTAAAATAATATTTATTTTTAACACATTTATCTATCTAATTAATATATGACACAAGTTATATATATTATAAATTTAAAATTAATGAGTGAATAGTTTAATGTAATTATTATTAATAAGAATAGTACGAGTAAATGTAAATCAAAGTAAACAACACGAAAGAATGTTTGTTCTATAGTTGAATTATTAATTTATCATTATAAATAATGGTATAATATTGTTATAATTCTTATATTTGTTTAAATTACAGTTGGTTAGGTTTACTTTTTAATAACGTATAGACTATTATTTTAGAGAAATGAACCATTATTATATATAATCTTATTTTAGCACATTAATGAATCGAAAAGAGGTAATATGAGCATGTGATAAAATCAGAATAAAACTGATATACAGACTTAACTTACAAACAAGAAATTCCGTCGTTTATACCAAAAATTAATGAAATAATACGAAAATCAACAATGAAAGTTGTAAAATATTTAAAAAAAATAAAATTAATGTCACAAATGTTCAAGCTCTCGTTTATAGGAATATTTTGCTTTTGGAAGAGTGCTATTCTGACAATCAACAAACTTTTAAAAATAAATGAAACAAAANATAAAGCTTTCTATAATGAAAATTAATTAACTAAGGATTTTTTTGCCCTGCCAGGGTGTGGCCGAGTTATCCGGAGTGCCGGGTTATCGAGAGCCGAGTTTTCGAGGTTCTACTGTACCGACAACGTAGCAACTAACTAAATAAAAATTAAAGCGTAAAAATACAAAGATGTAAAAATAAATAACAAACTACTACTAAATATTATTACAAGCCACTATCCGTTAACCAATAAAGATCATTAAGGGTCCCATAACGTGATTGCGGATATGGCGCAATTCAAGAGCTACTTGTAAGTTTTTTAACGGCGTACTTCCATGCTGAGGGTAAGCCCTCCGCATCTCTGGCGTTTATGCGTTTTTCATCTAGCTTGCTCCTATATATTTCCATTTTTTGGCAGTTTTCGCTAAAGTTAAGGAGTGACCTTGTCTGATTATTTTTGCATCCTCCCACCTAACTACGGATCTTTGGGCCTGAGCCATCTGGGCCAGAACCGTTGCGTTAGATCTTTTTCTAACATCATGTTTATGCTCTTCGACCCTTATTCCTATGTTTCTCGTTGTAACTCCTATGTACACCTTTTTTACGAGAACCAGCAGTTAGGAATAGTAGTCTCATTTAAGATAAACCAGACTGGATTCTCGTTTACGGTACTAAATTCTTTTTGGAAAGTTTCTTGGTAGATAGAAGGCAAGTCATTCTTCGAAATAGTGCTTTCATCTGGCAGTTTCTTTCCAATATGTAGTTTTCAAGATAATTTTTAAATGAGTTTCAATAACGGAATTCCTGCCCTGATAAAAGTTTCAGCAATATCAATAAAAACTTGTATATTTCAAGAACTGACTGCATTTTGTGAGGCGTTCTTTTTCTTCAATAAACTTTATTTTATCCCGACACCGCGAGGCATACTCTGGTAAAGTACAGGGTTGCCTTTTTGCTTATAAATGGCAAGATTCCGAAATTAAGAAACAGTCAAGTACATTGCTACGTTCTTGTGACAAACAAACGACTTACAGAACCTGGTGCCATTACTAGTTTTCGATCCATCGGTGAAAACTTTCATTATAATATGGTTGCTGTCTTTTGTTATTTGTTAGGAAGTAATGTTATGAATTACGTAAGTAAACAGATTACGTAGTGAGTCTCACACTTTCATGTAAATAAAAACATCTTATTGTAAATATTCTTTATTTCCATAAGTAAAAATTCCAACTACAATTAAATTTATATTCCTGTTTAATTAACACGTTTACGTGAAGCAATACAAAGAAATAAACATCGTCACAATGCCCAACTGCAATATTTAATTATTTTTTAATTTTCGTGATTTTTTATACACCAGCACTTCGTATACAATTAATTGGAATCTCAGAGTCGTAAAGTATTCAATATCCAATCTCGATTTTAATCTATCTAACACCGTTTTCGAGATTAACGATAGACAGGCAACACTCAGACAAAAGACAGATTGTCAATAGTAAAAATATTTTTGCCTAATTAAAATTTATTAAAGTATTTTATTACATTTGAAACAGCATTACGTAGGACTAATATACTTTAAAACATTTTAAAACTTTAATTAATTAACTGACATTAAAAAGAATTAAATTGCATTATTCTTCGCTGTGTATAGAAATAAATGAAAATAAAAATACATAGATTCGATTTCAATGTTTCCGAATTACGAAAATTTAGGAAAAACGTTTTTAGAAATTCTACGGAAAGTGAATGACAACATCTTTTCTGGAACACTCCTGAAAATAATACAAACAATTAATAAAGTAAAAAAATATAAAAATAGATCAAAAAGTAAAATAATTTTGTGTCTATTAATACAAGAAAAAAATCTGGAAATTTTCGAACTAATTTGATCCTGTTACTTCTCTAAACATTTTTCAGGAGTGCATAAAACCACTTAACCTTAAGCCCCTTCGTAATGAGTAACATTATTGAAAGCTATGGCCAGCAATGCTCTACGGTTCATTAGAACTATTTACTTTTCTCACGGTTTTTCCAGTATAAAGACAGAAGAACCTGACAAGTAAAAGGGCTTGTATAGCCTGTATAAATTATACAAAAGATAAAAATAATACTCTCAAGTAGATGTAATCCAAAACGACCCGTAGAAGCCGATTATAATCAACCACCTTTCTGTGGGTGATCGAATCTCATTACTTTTGTTTTAGAAACATCTATAGTTAATCCATAGCCACAGCAATATTTCTCCAGAATTGCAATTTTACTTTGTAACATTTGTGGGGTATCAGAAAGAATTACAGTGTCGTCAGCATATCAGAGCATTAACCACCAAACAGTGAGCGACGCTTCTATTTCATGTGTTTCTCATCAAGTTTACATTTGTATAATTTAATGTTAGTTAAAAATTACGTTAATTATAATTACATCGAAATAAAATTATAAAATTATTCACTATTTTCTATGTACTTTTTAAACTTTACCTTTGTAAAATTTTAGCCTCAATGTTAAGACTTTACACACGTCTGAGTGTTTAACAAATGTCGTAGAAAAATTGGTGAAGCGAGATTGAAATGTAAAGCACAGAGAAAACATCTAAATAAAGAAAAATTTGGGAGTGCCATGTTTTGACTGAACGCCAACTTTTTCTCTTTGTTATATGTAATAGAAGAAATATTAAAAGAAAACAAAAATTCACGATTTTATAAAATTAAATCTCAGTTACAGTTTAGGTGTTCAAAAATTCTTAAACAGTTCAGGTGTTTCAGAATTGTGGTTCGACTATCAATCAAAAAATATAAAAGATATATTCGATAATATACCATTTTTCAAGGTAAAATCACAATTTTATTGCTATTTAGTTTAGTATTTATAAAATGAGAAAACTTACAGTGAAAATTTTTCACTCGTTCAATGATTTATACCAGTAAACGTATACATCGTCTTCTTCAGGAATCACTTTATCGGGTGCTGCAAAATATATAAAAATATAATTTCGTATGGCATATTTGTAAAATATTTGTAAGAATCGAATTAAGAATAACATTAAACAATTATATCTATATCTATATCTATATATAAAAATGGACGTGTGTGTCCCTATATTTCACTTTTTCGCCAAAACTACACATCGCACGTGAATGGTGTTTGTATGTGGTGGTAGCCCCAAGTCTCATTTCGTGCATAGGGGTGGTTGCGTCTCGATAGCTATAAGGGTGCGGGAGATATGAGGCTGAAAGTGGTTGAAAGTGGCTTTCTATTTCGAATGTTTTGTTCGAATTTGTTCGATTTTAATTCGAACAATGTTTGAATTTGTTCGAATTAAATTCGAACATAAAATTCGAATATTGGTTCGATTATAGAACGATTGTAAACGTTCCAGAAACGTTGAAAATAGTTCGTTTGACTGGACGTGAACTGGAGACGTTCAGAAATAGAATGGGGACCAGGTCTCTAATTAGTCTGGAAACGGGAGACCTAATTATTGCATTCTGTGAAAACGGGTAAGATTGGCTATAATGTAATTATCTTAATCTTCACTATCGTTACTTTTTTCCCACATATAAAAACTCAGCAAAGCGGGTCCTTGCAGCTAGTAAATAATAAAATGAATTAGAAAGAGAGCATAAAAATGACTGAAATACTTACATTGTTCAAAATAGATTGTCGAATTGTCGACTTTTTTATAAAGTTGCCAGTAAATTCTTTTTTCGGGATCATTGACTAGGCCGAATATCATATATATATACTTACCCCACGGATAATCATGATATTTAAATCTGAAACGATTTAAATGTCGTCTTATATAAAGATAATTGAATTAGTGGCATATAGTATAATTTTAATAATCTTAATACAGTAAATTCCCGGTATAGCAAACTCTGTAAAATTATTTACTATAGGCTTATACATTATAGTCGCGCCAATCCGAACTAATTGAGACAAGTGGTGATTCGGAATAACGGGGTTAAGAATATTGTGTGTACGTTTTGATGCCATTTTTTACTATTGTAAGATAGTGAATAGTAATAAATAGATAGTGAATAGTAAGTTTTCAGTGAATAATAGATATTTGAATTGTTGTTAAGTCAAAGACGGTGACAGAAAGAATGAGCAGCAATACACACGACACGTGAGTTATATCTAATTTATGTGTTTCGAGTATAGAGTAAAATACGTGCATTATTTTAAATAGAAAAATGATACAAACTTTTCAAATTACAAGGGGTTCGGCTTAGCCTGGGCGTAATGTACATAAAAAATAACGAACATGTGTTTACCGTATCGAGTGGTAATGATGTTAAGTCTATTGTAACTAATTTCGACTAGTATTTCTTAATGGATTATCGACTGAAAATAAATTCAATTATGAAACGATAAGAAATAAACAAGAATAGAATTTTATCATTTAAATTCTGAAATACTATGAAAGTGTTTACAAAATTAGCAATTGTAATCATGTTTGGACAATATAAATATCAATGAATGTATAATACATTTTCTATTACACTGAAAAAATGAACCAGCAGTGAGTTGCTCAACTTTCTCGGCAACATTTAAAATTTCGGTTGCCTCATCTGTTATCATATTGTATTAAAACAATTTTTTATATTTCTAGGTATTACAAAATAACAAAAAGCTGAATTTTGAGAGTAGAAATGAGTTTTATAAGAAATGCTAATAACGAGTGAAATCGACGTTGTCAAGTCCTACCCTACGGGAAATACACACGACCCCTTTTATTTCCCTACCTCCTCGACCTTTAAAATTTAACAACGTTGATCCCCCTGATAAGCAAAACAGCCTGCAAAATTTTAGAAATTTTTCAAAAAAGCACAGGAATTATTAAACTTCAACGGACGTGAACAAAATCCTACATCCCACACACTAACATCGAAATATACAGAAATTTCATTAAATATTTTTGCATTTGTTGACATTTTGGGGAATAATTTTTTTCACCGATCGTCGTAATTTCCCTCCGTTATATATATCAACCGAGAATGTAAAAATAAATTAATGAACAGTTTTATCATAGATATTTCAATAATTCATGCGCTATATGTTCTACGTTCTGTAATACATAAAATACGTAGAGTGGAAAGCCAAACCATTAGACATAGATATATAAAAAATTTTACTCTAATTAGTATTAATGTAGATGATAATTTCTCTCTCTCATTTCTTCAATATTCATCTAACACCGTTAATAAATAAATAAATCTATTGATTTGTTAATACTGTAAAACATGCAATTAGCTGACACCCAGGCCCAAAAGTGACGAAATTACTTGCTTCGTCTGGAAAATTGACAATGCAATGGTAATCATTAAGAGGAGTAATCTCATGTCCTCGTCTTCTACACACTAAGGTATTGTATTAATAAAGAAAACTGGTCTTAATTAATAACTTTAAGCAAAAGCCACGAAACTATCTTTTTTAATATAAGAATTGATGTGTGCGTAAGAATTTCATGGAGAAAAAAACAAATCATAAAAACTTACCGAAATTTATTATCTAATTCTGAAGCTAATCGCATGACATCGTAAAACGTCGAATTAACGGGAACGTTCAATAAAATATTAGAAATGATATCTTTATCTTGTCCAACGAAAATAAAGTAGCTAACACGGTGCTTCGGGACATTTTTAGAATCGATTTCTTCCTGCATTGTAACGTTGCCTGAAAAGATTTAATAATAATCAATGTGGAAACTGTAAATACCAAAAGAAATCCAGATACCAACGTGGTTCGACCATAGAGCATTTTAATTTTCCCAAATCGACAAATTTTTTTCTATTCAGTATTGGAAGTATTAAGTAAGTTGCCAAACTATCCCCGAAGGATCCGTCTTGATTTTGTTGCGAAATGATATAATCAATGGCTTTGCTTACAATCCGTTCTTTTGCGATGCGGACGTTTAAATCAACGGAAAATAGCGCCTATTAATATAAATCGACGTAATAGAATTAATAAAACAAAATACACACAGTGTACTTACGTAGTAATGAATTATTGAAACTTACGTGCATTAAAATGGCAGTTGTGTGCAAATTTCCGAAGCTACCGTCTTCATTCTGTAACGTAGTTAATTGCTCTTTTATTGAGCTAAAAGATCGAACCTTTCTATTATACTTAAAAGTTTCATCCGTGGAACAGTTTATTTGGCATGACTTAGTTCGGTTTTCCATACACCACAACGCCATTATCGCATATGCCCGAGTATCTGTACAAAATTTTAAAAATTAAATATATCGAACTTTTAAAATTTTATAAGAAAGACGATTAGAAAAATTTCAATATTATAAATTTGCCTTTTTTCAATAATTTGATATTTGTCCTTTATCTGTGCACGTGTCCGAATCGAAGAATAAATATTATTATTAAATCTTCGGACACTTTGTACATTTTACTTATGTTATATAAGCGACATTAATACAATGATTTGTAATATGTTTGAATTTAGGTAAGAAAATTCTTATTTTTAACATAAATACATAAACAACTTTTTGACAAAATGTACACCTTACGAAGGCTGTTCGGAAAGTTCGCAGCCTCACATAGAAAAACAAACAAAATAATGTTAAAACTTTTTTTATTTTTCAATGTAGTCTCCTCTGTTTGCAATGCACTTATTCCAGCGATGTTCTAGCTTTTTTATGCCATCACAATAGGTCGATTTGTCAAGGTGTGCAAAATACTCGTTCACTTCAGAGATGACTTCGTCATTTGAGTGGAATCTCTTTCCAGCCAAGAATTTTTTTAGGTTTGGAAAGAAATGGAAGTCACTGGGGGCCTAATCAGGTGAGTACGGTGGATGCGGAACTAATTTGAAGCGAAGTTCGTTTATCTTTTGTTCAGTGATTCTGGCGGAATGTGCAGGTGCATTATCGTGGTGGAACAGAACTTTTTTCTTCTTCAAGTGTGGCCTCTTTTCTTCGATTTCTTTCTTCAGTTTTTCCAAAAGTTCACAGTAATAGACAGCATTAATGGTCTTTCCTCTTTCTAGGTAGTCAATAAAGATGATGCCTTTAGCATCCCAAAAAACCGAGGCCATCACTTTACCCGCTGATGGAACTGTCTTTGCCTTCTTTGGTGGTGGCGAACTGTGGTGTTTCCATTGCTTCGACTGTTCTTTTGTTTCAGGAGTGTAGTAATGGATCCACGTTTCGTCAGTAGTCACAAACCGACGCAAGAAATCCTGTGGGTTTTTCTGGTAGAAGTCCAAACACTCCTTTGACATCAAAGTGCGAACACGTTTTTGCTCGGCGGTCAGCAGATGCGGCACCCACCTTGCTGAGACCTTCGTCATACCCAAATCTTCGGTTAGGATGTGGTGCACTCGGTCGACAGAGATGCCTGTTGTCTCAGCTATCTCACGCGTTTTCAAACGGCGATCTGCTAATACCAAATCGTGAACTTTGTCGATGTTTTCTTCAGTGACAGCAGTTGACGGCCGTCCGCTGCGAGGGTCATCTTCCACACTTTTTCTGCCAGATTTAAAAAGGGCTGTCCATTTTTTCACAGTGGTGTACGAAGGAGCAGACTCTCCTAAAACTTCATCCATGTCAGCTTTAATTTGAGATGGGGGTCAACCCTTTTTTCGTCAGGTATTTTATGACCGCACGAGTTTCCATCTTCTCCATTTTTGACAAAGCATGTGCACACTGACTATCTGCTAAGCTGTCTTGGAAAAACTTTTTGACAAATCAAGCGGAAATTGGTATCGTATCTTTAGCAAAGATGGCTGAATTATTCCCGCCTAAAAATTAAATTGATCGCAGCGCCGCATATAGGCAAGGCCGCGAACTTTCCGAACAGCCCTCGTACAATTAACCTAATGCTGTTGATAACGTTGCATTACTATACTTATCTGTAGCTTTAGCTCGCTTCTAGGTAAATGCTGAATATGCTACAGACGTGTGTACCTTATAGTGTAGCTATAGGTAACCTACTGTACATATCAATAGCGTATTATGTATTTGCAAGATGTCTAATACCATACATGCAGCGGTAAAAATATAATTTTATTAATTAAGAAAATTAAATGTAAAATTATATATAAAATTTTTATTATATGAAACACACATAAGATTGATTAGATATTAGAATCTAAAACATATTTTTTCTGTTTATAAACTTTTACTAATCAAATCAGATATTTATCATTACCTGTCAAGTATGGTGAATTCTTTTTCGTTAATGTAATTTCTTCTAATTTTCTTACTTGCCGTATCGGAAGAGTTTGATTTGAATTAAAAATTGCCAATGCAACCATAGGATTAATTGATTTTGTCTTTTCCATTTTCTCTTTTAATAATTCAACTAAATCGAACCCTTGAAAGTTTCTCGGATCAGAACAAATTGCCAGTAACGAATGTACGTACGATGCTACTTCTTATGCCTCGATATTTTCTACGCCCTTTCTGAAAAACGTATAGGCCTATATATTTTTACCTAAAACAAGTAAACAATCGTCAAGTATATAATATTTTGCATTACGTGAGTAATGCTCCAGAAAGTTGAAGTTTTAGTTGCTTAAACATTAATTGACTTTCTGTTAGATCGAAATTCAGGCTATCGGAGAGACGAAGTGTGACAATGGCTCGACTGGTGTCCTTTCCCCAACCCCAATCTGATCTTCGTTGCTTAATCAACCAAGAAAGCCCTTTTCTTCTACTTTCTCTTACTCCAGGTATATCTTCGATTCGATAACCTTTTATTTCTAAAATAATTACTGTTTATAGCTGATTTTTGATATTTATGTAAATATAATTACAACTTACGGCAATCGCGTTCGTCAGACCCATCTGTACAGTCTAAGTCACCGTCGCATACATATGAAATTGGAATGCACTTTCCATTATTTTTACAAAAACTTTGATCATTTTCACAATAGGGGTAATCTGTAAATGGATAAATACTTCATAATAAGATAGTTACTTTCATAAAATATTTTTTAATGTTTGTAACAACATATTCCATGTTAAGAATCATATTAACATGAATGAAATGAATGTTCTGTCTGAAGCGTTTACGTTTAAAAGAAAACACTTATGGATTTTTATATTCGCGTGATATGTTCTTGAATTTGTATACCAGGGGTGGCAGAAAAGAGTTCAGTGGGAGCCGAATTGTAGGTTGTGCAAAATGCATGGAAGCCACAGTTCTGTACTTTTTTTTTTCTGTACCGCACTTCTGT
>NW_019385071.1:353702-360011 GCF_000671375.1 Centruroides sculpturatus | reverse complement strand
ACTTGGATATCTTACGTCACTAAGCTAGTATTATACCGCATGAAAGTAGCGGATATAGTTAGTTCATCTACTAGATCATGGCATACAGTATACAATTTACCAGACCCGTGACACTCGTGCTTAATTAAAGCTGTGTGGCTATCTGAGCGCTTAATGGTATTCTGGTATACTAATTTAATATTATTAATATCTGAAATGCTAAATAAGTACGAAAAAATAACTTTAAAATGCCAGAAGTTGCTCTCCACAGCATAAATTACATACATTTTGCAACTATCAAACCGAAAATTTGTAATTTTATATAGTTAATAGTATATACTACATAATTATAAAGTATATTAATTTACACAATTAATTTTATTTAATATACTATATATATACTGGAGTTACCATTACATATGTAATGTAATATCATGTCTAGTATACGGTTGAATTTTTTAAATAGGTTTAATATGATTATTTTAAATATGTCCGAAATTTTAGAAATAATACTTTGTAATAATTAATAGACATTTACTTATAATTTTACTTACATAGTACATCGGCATTTGTCATATAAAAGAGAAAAATGAAGACGTGCAACAAGAATCTCTTCATTTCTTGAACTTCTAACGAACTTTAAAGTATAGGAAAAAATAAAATCTGATTAAATTCGTAGAATTTATATCAACACGTCTTAAAATACTTAGAAAAAGTTGATAGAATGTAAATTTCAAAGGTACTCTGATAAGATAATTCGTAAGAAAATGCTGCCGTTAATAAACGAATCACTTATGACGAACAAATATGTAACGTATTTTTAAGTAATAAAAGTATTAACTTATAGTTTTCGTACCGTATAATCGTCTATTTATATAAATGAGGGTGTTTGTTTGTTCGCTAGGCACTCATAATGTAGACGGAATTAATTTTAAAATAACAAGCCTTGGGGCCGAGATTTTTTGTAAAATAATTTAAAATTGCCGTATTTTTTTTAATTTTCGGGCTAGAGACACGCTGTCTTTTTATTTTGTTTATTAACACCTCAGTCTATCTGATTATCGTATTTGTTTTTATAATTGACGAGAAAAAATTTTTTAAAAGACAACAGTTCCACGTATTTTCATTAAAAAAAATTAATTTGAAAAATCGTATTGTTTAACACAGTAGTTACAAAGTTGAAGTGTTTCTACGTCTAACAAAACAAACCGCGTCATTATCGCTTCGATAGAACCCAGCCGATGTTTACGTTCAAAGATTGATTTATGATCTGGGTGTGTCGAGTTACATGTACTGTCATGGCGTCGGCTCCCCATTGTAATAAGCGATACGCATTTTTTTTATTATTTTCAAATATTTGAGATTTAATAAATGTTCTAAATATAATAACTTGGATTGGATTTTGTTTGGTTGTCAGAATGTAACACTGACAAATCAGTTCATCTCTGGTCATAAATATTCCCAGGAAACATCACCTTCCTTTAGTAAGTCTATGGGAGACCTTGCCGTTAATTGGCTTTAAATTTCTTGTTTATACGCCTTTTACTCTCTAATTAGTCATTTATATTACGGCTGAATCATTATGAATCAATGAATATTTTCTCAGAACTGTCTATTTAGGATTTTCCCGCGAAGAACCAATTGTTTCAAAATCACGTGTTCAGTGTTAAAACGTAAACAAACGTTGAGAAATAGCTGTTTTGTTCATGTTATAGCTGTAATTTTACTAGTTTTCATATTATTTGAGTTTACTTAGACGAGAAGATTACTCGAAAAATTTTCCGGAAAATTAACTCCCCCTGACACTATATAATATAAAAAATATGCAAATAAACACATGCAAAATTGCGAATTATAGTCGAGTACAGTAATACCCCGAACTTACGCGATAGGTGGGACCGAGCAATAACCGCGTAAGTCGAATTCGCATAAGTCCAAGTATAATTTCACAATTTGTGTAAAATCCAAGCCGAATGTATGTAAGCCAATAAATGTTCTCGTTAATCTTATCTGGTCTTTTGATTCGTTTACGGTTACAAGAAATCACCACATAGAGTGTCTCGAGTCTCCGTAGATACAACAAACACAGAAATAAATAACACAAAATTAATTTAGCTATGTCTCGATTCTGCGCAACACGTCGGAACATGTAAGCTAAACAATAGTGTGGGGGAGTGAGTAATCAAAAGTTGCATGGCGCTCATACAAAAGACGAATCGACGAGATTTGAAAATCGCATAACTCTGCGTAAGTCGAAGTATTCCTGTATTATAAAAATAGTCGAAATAATATAAAAATAATATATAGCATACATTATCTGGAAGGAAACTTGTGTTTACTTTGACCGTCAGATGACTCATTCATTCCCCTGCCATTAGAGTAATTAGAGACATAATGTAAACAATGGCATTAAAAATAACTGTTTTCTTCATTTTGTAGCTATAATTTACTAGCTTTCACGTTATCTGACTTTTCTATAACCAGAATATTTCTTATCAAAAGCTTCCAGTCAAAAAATTTACCAGGAAAATCGTTACTTCCGAATTTTGCGTAATCGCACGAAAAAAACATTATAATCTGTTATTGAAAAAAATGTGTAAAAAGTGTCAAATATTCACTGTCAGAAGCAGGAAAATACTGTATATTGACGAACTTTGTCCGATATTACCTGAGCCACACCTCTTGGCAGTTAGTCACAAAGGGAAACTTGACACTCTGAGGCTCCAGAGAGGAGCAGTTTGTCTAAAACATATCACTGAACATTATAAACTCAGCAAATAAAACCGATCATTTTAAATCATTTATTAACGCTTTTTCGAAAATGAAACTTTTTTATATATCTGTTATTGCTAAAGCTCGAAAGTCGTTAATGTGTACATTACCTAGCTAATCTGCACATTAACTAGGGCGATCCGTTAAATTTGCTAAAATTGTTCTATTTCTCAAATTACCTAGGTAATGTGCAGATTATCTAGGTAATCTGCAAATTACCTACTAGGCACTCGGTAAAGTGAAAATAAGATCTTTGCTGAAACAACAGCAACGTTTCTGTACGCTTAAATTAACATAATGTTCTTTATTTAATTTTCGATATCTAAAGAATCAAGTTAATACAATCAAACAATCGACAAATTAGTTGATAGAATCAATCATCAACCAATTAAAAAACATACAAAAAATCAAACGATTTAAAATATTAATACAATTAGGGAAATTATTATATAGATAACCACCTATGGAATTTCGGGACTTTGAGTATCTATCTGAACTGAGGGGACCGAGACGACTTCAATGATACCCTACTTTTGGACCGGAGACGAAAAATAATAAAGTTATCATACTTTTTCTGGTGATCGCATGATGTAATTGTGCAGTTAATGTTACCTATGGTAAGTAAAATGGCAACTCGTCTCTGATTCCAGCAAAGAGAAGAAAGGAAACATTGGGGACGCACGTTCTAACATAACCTGACCTATTCTAATAAATTACCATAATTATTACCAACCAAATTATTAGAATAGGCTAAATTAGGTTTGAACGTGCGTCCCCACTGTTTCCTTTCTTCTCTTTGCTGGAATCAGAGAGGAGCTGCCATTTTACTCACCATAGGTAAGATTATTCAATTGTGCTTACTTATTAGTGCAGTCCAAAATTGGTGACACTTTCAATTTCATAGCAATTGGTTTTTGCGACAAGCACACTTACTTGTGGTACATTTATTTGTGGAAAAGACCTTATTTTCACTTTACCAAGTGCCTAGTAGGTAATGTGCGGATTACCTAGATACTCTGCACATTATCTAGGTGATTTGACAAATAGAACAGTTTTAACAACTTTAACGGATCACGCTAGTTAATCTGCAAATTAGCTAGGTAATGTACACATTAACGACTTTCGAGCTTTAGCGGTAACATATCGATAAAAGTAGTAGTAGTTTGACACATACTGATAACAAAAGTAATTTCAAAGGTCGATTAAATTAAAATTGCAAATACAAATTTGTTGAATGGAATTATTTCAGATCACAAAATTAATTTTTTAAGTAAACTACTATCGAATAAATTAAAATTTGCACACAGAAATTTGTTGAATAAAAATATTTAAAATCAGAAAATGAATTTTTTGAGTAATTTACTATCGAATAAATTAAAATTGCAAACACAGATTTGTTAAATGGAATTATTTAAAATAACAAAATTAATNAAAATTAATTTAAAAATCGATTAAATTAAAATTGAAAATACAAATTTGTTGAATGGAATTAATTGAAATCACACAATTAATTTCGAAAATCGATGAAATTGAAATCGCAAATACAAATTTGTAACATGGAATTATTTGAGATTACAAAATTAATTTAAAAATCGATTAAATTAAACTTGAAAATACAAATTTGTTGAATGGAATTATTTGAGATCACAAAATTAATTTTTCAGTAACTTACTATCTTTACAAATACACTAATGATTTGCTGATTATATTAACAATAACTTACATTATTTATAAGCTGATCATACATTTCAATCCACGTGCCATTTTTAAATTTTCCTGTCAAAATTTCACGAATTTGCTTCACTACTTGATAACTATAAAGAAATATAAAGTTTAATAAATAAAATAAACCTTCGATTTAACGAACTAATTGGAAGGTCGTGGTGTCTTTTATTGACAAAAGTCCGTTAAATCGAATGCTTTAATATCTGTAAAACGAGCAAGACGTGATAAAATGTGAATATGAATTATAAGTATGAATAATAATATAATATACGCCTAGTAAATTATACTCATTCACTTCCTTGTTCGTTATTGCGGGGTTTTCGGTACCTTATATAATACATTGTTATTGGCATTGCATACAATTAATAACGAATGTCTTTTAAAATACAGTCAATTACTGAACGACCAATGAGTGGAACGTAAAAAAATGTCCTTTGTTGGGAGCGGCGGTTACTTCGTTCGAATTTTTATTATTAAATCTTTGTAATTATTTATGAAAACCTTTTATTATTAAACCTTCCTGTAAATACGGCCATCGTTATAGGAACTTCGGCTGTATTACGCTACCATATTTGCAGCAGTTATTCTCAAACTTTTTCGATTCACCGCCCCCCTTTGCTTCATAAAGTTATACCCAACGCCACTAACCTATTTTCTCTTGTGTGAGAAAAGATTGGAAATATTCTTAGGAAACTTTTCTATGAATCTCACAGTTTGTGCCTGTACCGTACATATTTCTCAACATCTGGAAACCATTAAACGCAATGTTTTCATTCAGTAACCCCAATTTTGCCTTTGGTCACCGTTGAATACCTTTTTTCCAGCGCCCTCTAGATCTATTCATCGCCCACGAGGAGGCGTTATTGCCCACTTTGAAAGACGCTGCATTACAGGAAAATTGCTGAAAGAAGCTACAAAGTATTGATTCGAATTTCATTGTAATAAAAACTTTTGAGTAATGAGCGATCAAATACACTGTAAATCTTTCACTTAAATTTATAAATTTAAATTTTATATTATATAAATCACTGGTATAATGAGAAATTACAGAAAAATAAATAATTTTATCATTACGTAAATTTTAGTTCTTCTTGTAAGATTTTGAAGAGGTTAAAATGATATCCTTCAATAATTTTTTCTTCTTTTGGGTCGAATTTGATAATACGATCGATCTGAAACACATTCAATTTAAATTTTAAAGTTTTCTTGTAAAAATGAAGAAAACTTTCAGAAATCAGGTTACCTGCACTTCTGCAATTTTCCATAAATTTCCATTACTAGTATTATCTGTTGAAATGTAAATATCCATTTAATTAGGCCATAAGCACCGAATGAAATACACGTCATTTAGTAAAACACCGTTGAAAAACTTGGGCATTTAAAAATTTAAATTACTGAACTTGTAATAAATTTCAGAAAACGAAAAGTTCTGTCATCCAGAATATACATAAGGCTACCAGATACGATTTGAAACATTCGCTTATTGTGATAGATTAATTAATTATTTATTTAATGTAAAACATCAACCCATTAATCGATATGAGTACAGTAGAGCCTCGATTATCCGACCCCCGATTAACCGACACCTCGGTTAACCGACCGTCCTAGTCGGCAAATTTCAAATGTCTGTTAGTGATGTGGCGCTACAATATTTGGCTATGTCTTGGCTACTTTAATATTATTTTTACGTGTTTTAGCTGGCAACACTCATTCGACCATGAAAGGGAGCCAGTATTTAAACGAGGCTTAATTTTCTAATTTTTAACGATACAATAGCGACGATTATTATTTTAAAAAATTTTTGTTAGGCTTAACATCGATGAAAATTCAACG
>NW_019385071.1:328909-350883 GCF_000671375.1 Centruroides sculpturatus | reverse complement strand
GTAGGTTAATAGCGATATACTAATATACTAATTACATGGGATATAATAATATACTACACTAATAATGGATTTTTTCATACTTTTCGGTTATCCGACTTTTGAATTATCCGACCAACCCCAGTCCCCAATTGAGTCGGATAATCGAGGCTCTACTGTAGTAACAATGGGCATTTAGATCAATTCGCAGTTGAATGGTTTTGCCTATTAAATGCAATTAAACAGAATTCTGAGTGACTTGCAATAAATGAGAAGAACAACGACACAACTGCACCAGTACAGGTAATAAATCATGTAGGCCTTTCCGTAACAGATTCAAACACAGTATTTATCATTATATATTACATTGTGTTTACGTGGCGTGGTAATGTCTTTTCCTAAAAATACGAGAAAAAAACTGTAAGCTGCATATATGTAATTCCGTTGGCTATTTGTCTCCACTATTTTCTTATCTGTCTAAAACTCGTGTCTACGCCGTTGACAAGGATTAGAATTACCGAGGTTATTCTATGAACAATTAATTAATTTGATATGGTTTGATGCATCGACGCAACACGTACGCGATTTGCGAAAAGAGGGCTTTCTACAGGAAACTGGGCATATTTACGTATTAGACATGTAAAAAAATCAGTAAAACTACCACAAGACCACTCCCTGTTGGTTAGGCGCGAACCCACGACTAGTGTTCAACGGTGTTATTCATCCGGTGACTGGCCAGCCTGAAACAATTGAATAACATATTAAATAAATTAATAAATAAGCACGCACGACCCCAAATTTGTATTTGTCTTGTCTAGTTTGTCGTTGTGTTCATTTGTTTTTTCACACTGTCTGTCTAGCTGTGAAGTAGTATTAAGATTCACACTCATGTTCAGTTTCATTAGCATTAAGTAGTTATAAGCAGGGCTGTGGAGTTCGAGTCGTCAAAAAATCCACAAACTCCGACTCCTTTTTACGTATATGAAATGAAAAAGTATTGGAATCATGTCAAATTTGACCCTCCCAGTTTTTTTTGCAAATCTACACGATTGGAGACCTCCTGAACCCCCAAAAAGTCAATAAAAGGGGAAAAATTTGCACGCATGTGTGTTGGTGTCTAATTTCTTTACCCATTCTGAGATATTGTTTATCTCAGAACAGAAAATAAAGTTTAAGAAACAAAATTTGGTACTGTAGCTTTCATATAAAGTGGCAATAATTAAGAACCAAAATTTAATAGCATTAAAGGTCGACAGGGTGAAGACAGAGAAGGTCATGTGTCATTTCTCCAGTGTGGTTGAACTTAATGAATATTTTACTCGTTATTAGCATTCACAATTTTTAAAAAAATAAAACTCGTCTCTACCCTCAAAAGTAAGGTTTTTGTCATTTTATAAGAGTATAGTGAAACCTGTTAAGATGTTAGGATGTGTATGGGGGCACAATTTAGTTCAACCACTTTGACGCTTAATAACTCCTGTGTTAACTCAGATTTAAAAACCAAACCACAGTAGTTATTAGTAGTGATGNCCTGTTGTACGAGGGTTTTACCCAATTCTCGAACCGTGTCAGAGTGAATCCGTGCTATAAAAGTACCGTGTTAAACGGGGGATGGTATCAATTCTCGAACCGTGTTAAAGCGAATCCGTGCTATAGAAGTGCCGTGTTATACGGGGGTTACCTGTATAATTAATTGAAGTGTATTCATATTCTTGTAGACTATCCCTGCGTAATACAATAGTCACATGCAACATTGATATTTTATTATAATGGCATTAAAATAACGATATAAAATTTGTACGATCAAGAAAAACATCATATAACTTTTGTTTATCCAACACAATGTAGTGCAACTTAACGATCCCTTGGCTTTCTTTCACCTTTATTATANTATTTATATGCGAAATTATACCCCGACTTACGCGATTACCGCTCAGTCCCACCTATCGCGTAAGTTCGGGGTATCACTGTATATAACACAAAAATTTTTCTAACATATAAAGCAAAGGCAATTTTATTGTAACTAATTGCCAATACAGCAGAGCATAAAGTAGTACAGATGAAATCACTGAGTGAAATAAATTTATATAAATATGAGCAGAATTAATTTTAGCTCTTGAAAGAATAGGCCATATTGAACCCATTGCCATTTTAGCCTTATGTATACTATATTTTTTGCCTGTAAAAATTGTCCAGAAGATAAAAATAATACTCCCAAGTAGATGTAATTCGTAACGACCTGTAGAAGCTGATTATAATAAACCATTTTTCTCTGTATGATCGAATACCATTACTTTTGTTTTAGAAACATCTATAGTTAATCCATAGACACAGAAAATTTCTCCAAAATTGCAATTTTACATTTTGACATTTGTGTGGTATTAGCAAGAATTACAGTGTCGTCAGCATGCATTAATATATGTAACTCAACTTGATCAGAGAGAGAACTCCAGGTAAGAAAAATTTAGCGTGTCGAATTATCAGATTATTAACGTAAAAATTAAAAATTAATAGGCTCAAAATTTTATCCCNTATAGAAGTGCCGTGTTATACGGGGGTTACCTGTATAATTAATTGAAGTGTATTCATATTCTTGTAGACTATCCCTGCGTAATACAATAGTCACATGCAACATTGATATTTTATTATAATGGCATTAAAATAACGATATAAAATTTGTACGATCAAGAAAAACATCATATAACTTTTGTTTATCCAACACAATGTAGTGCAACTTAACGATCCCTTGGCTTTCTTTCACCTTTATTATAGTTGATCAACTAGAATAAAGCCGAAAGAAAGCCAAGTGATCATTAAGTCGCACTACATTGTGTTAGATAAACAATAGAAATAGAACACGACACTGTTTCAAAAAGATCAAAATCATATAACGTTTTGTTGACATATATACGTCGAACATCTATATGCCAGTGTGTTGGTAAGTGTCGAGAACCCGCGATTAACTTCCAGTGGTTAGTGGTTCTGTCCACTCGACTACTAGTGTCCCTTTTAATGTAAAAATTTTACTTATCATAACTGCAAGTAAACAGATTTAATTCGTATTTAGTGGCTTAGCGCCGTACTGGATTAAGTAGCAATTGTTTTCTGGCACAAGGATAATCTAGCCAAACTGCTTAATAAACTTGTACAATACAATGAGTAAGAGCAACAAATTCCCAACACTGTAGAAAGTCGTTGAATGTCAATTTTGGAAACGAAAAGTAATATACGTTTCAGTATTCAGGAAAATTATTTCGAGTTTTATTCTATCTAGTCAATTAAAGTATATAAACATTAACAGTATCTCTTTATCTTTAATAATTTGGGAGATAACTCATAGTTTAAAATGAAGGCCAAAGCAAATTTCACGTACAATTTTATTTACTCTAGAATTTATTGATAGTAATGTTAATACATAATTGACATTAAAAAGTAATTGTGAGTAATTTTTTGAAATGAAAATTTATGCGCTTACCTTTATATCGTTTTATAATTACTGAGAAATATTATAAGATAATGAATAACTAGTTTTCTACTAAAACAGAGAGTTACTTCTACGTTGCGTGAAGAGAAATTTTTAATCAACTGACTTATTCAGAATTTTATAAACATAAAGATGCGAATTTAACGATCGATAAGGACATTAGAAAACGTGATTTATTCTCTTGCATACAAAAAGAAGGTGCTGTACAATAGCTTTCATCTTCTACAAATTATAGTTATCAATATATACTGAAGTAAATTTTTAACAAAATACATAAATAATACACCTGTATATTTAAAGATACTTTGGAAATTAAATAATAAATCTAATAAATAATTTAAAAACTTTTTAAAGATCTCTATTATAATAGTGTTTTGCTCGTTAAAATTAATAGAAATTCATATTTTTGTAAATCGTGACTGTCAAAAAATGGCCCTTGAAAATAACATTTAAAAAAAAAATTTTATCATGAAATTCGGTAAACATTTTCACTTGAAACACGCGTGAAAAATTCAAATCAATTATTAGAGTATGCAAATCACACTCATTATTTTAATGTTTACATATGCAGCAAGCAAATAGAATGTCACTTATCCGTGAGACAATTATCTACATATCGCTTTATCCAAGTATACTTGCACAGTTCTAACAATAGCTAAGTGAATAAAACACTAAGCCACTATTAGATTAAACTACACAGTAGTTAGTTACTCGCAAGTTAGCGCCTTGTAAGCTGCCTATGTAGTGTTACAGGTTTGAAAGATTAAATTTTCTTTAATCTAAATTTCGCGAAGTTAACAGAGACTTGTTTTTATTAGTTTATATGATCATAGTCTTGCCTATGCTAGATAAAACCATGATTATTAGTGAAAATGTAAATGATATAATAAAGTTTTAAAATTTCTCTTCGAAGAAGGATAATGATTAAGAACTTTATAATTAAAAAACTCGTTTTTATTTAGGTATTACGCACACGAAGCAAATCTGGAAAATTTCACTTGTCTAGCCTATTGGTCAGATTGAAACCCATGAATTTAGTGGAATTAGCCACTTGGCCACAGGTTAGCGCGACATTGAGAAGTTATGAAAAAAGCATAAGACGGAAAAGCGAAAATTGAAGAGAAAACTTTCTTCTGCACGCAATCATATCGAATAAAAAAGATAAACGCTCCAATTCAATAAAAGTAATTACTTTCTTCTGTGCGTAAACAAATGTCTAATCAATAAACAGATAGGTCTACTTCAGTTATGGAAACGCAACACTTGGGCAATCTCTAGGAAATGCCTTTCTAACGGTAACAGGACCGTTAGAAATCCCAAAAACTCCACGTGGTCAAGTCATCCTGGCCAGGCCCTAATCCACGACGGAATTCTCAGTGTTCGGAAAACTAAACCGCTTGGGCACTTGGCCAGTTATTTAAAATAAACATTGTAGAGTATTTTTTAATTTCCTCTATTCTCTAGCTTTTACATCTCAGTCACGATATAAAATGCTACTTGAAATCGATTCATAATTTAATTTTAAAAAATTTTTTAATCATTGTAATTATGTTCAACACCAATTAAATAAATGAAGCACTTTCATTTAATATATGTATTTTATTCATTTGTATATGAAAGTTTCTAATTAGTTTACTGTATAATCCATCAGTTACATTTAATATCCTTTACCAAATCTAGCGTGTACACATATAATGTTGCTTGTTTCTTGCGTGGCACTTGCATATTGTGTTTTCTCTAACATCGAATATAATATTCTAACACGCATCTTTGCATAAATTTAATGGTACTTGAAATAATTGTAAGTAAATAATTGTTTCATAAGAACATAAGAAGTTTCCAATATATTAATACGTGTTAATGATAACGTCTACACTTCCGTTTTAATAAAGATTTTCTGCAGTGACATTGAAATATTTTGTTAATTGTGACATTAGCATGAAAGAATCGTGACAAGCCGCCGTTCTGTACATTACTTACGATCTAAATCAATAGTGGATCCAGAAATCTTTAAAGGGGCGCAGAAAAGAAACAATATACTTGAGTTACCTACCTGATTTTGCTCAAGTAAATGCACAGAATGTAAGTGCAGTTTAGCCCCGAATCTATTCTGTTCTCACCTACGACGATGGCTAGAAGCAAATAAACAATTCAGAATAAAAACGACGTAAAAATGCCTTGTGTCTATTAATACACCCAGTAGTAAAGAAAATAACAGTCATAATCCAAACTTCCCACATAAATTCATCTGGACAGTTGTTTGTTAAATTACGGCAAGGCAACACTTCGGCAACCTGCCTAGGGGATAGGTTTATTTTCCAAAACGTACATTACTGTTATCATTAACACGTAATAATATTTTAGAAACATTATATATATACTTACAATTATTTTACGTGCTATTGATTTCATATGAAGTTGCGTGTTAGAAGTTTATATTCGATGTTAGAGAAAACAAAATATGCAAGTGTCACGCAAGTAACACGCAACATTATATGTGTACACGCTTAATTTGGTAAAGTATATTAAATGTAACCGATGGATTATGTAGTAAATTAATTAGAAACTTTCATATTATACAAATGAATAAAATACATATACTAAATGAAAGTGTGTCATTTATTTAATTGGTGTTAAATTTAAATAAATGATTAAAAATTTTTTTAAATTAAATTATGAATCGATTTCAAGTAGCATTTTATATCGTGACTGAGATGAAAAAGCTAGAGTATAGAGGAAATTAAAAAGTACTATACAGTGTATATTTTAAATAACGGGCCAAGTGGCTAAGCGGTTCAGTTTTCCGAACACTGAAAGTTCGGTCGTGGGTTAGCGCCTGGACAGGACGAGCTGACCACGTCGAGTTTTCCGGGTTATCTCCACGTCTGTAACACCTAAATAGAGGCCAGTTTCCTTAGAAAGTCCTTCCAGGAGGCATTTTTCTTCGACATATCGCCAGGTGTTACGTTGCTATAAACAATTAAACCCATTGTAGCAGTTATGACTTGATAGGGCAGGGATGGCTAACAGTTTTCGGCTCCGGGTCGGATTGGAAATGAAACTTTTTCCACGCGCCGAACCAGAGGTTGCCCTAGGAAATTTATCAGGTGGTGCGAGATTTCATTGTGGTGTCACCCCGTAGAGACTAATTGTAGATAGAGATTACAGATACATTTTTCACGTTATCATACTTTATCAACACCCTACGCTGTACTTAAGAGATTTGTAATGGAGGCCATATGTTGGCCATGCCTGTGATAGAGTGTTAAATTTTATACATAGAAATAAAATTTAAATGTTAATACTGTATAATAGTTTTTACATTTATTTGAATAACTAATTTTAATGATTGTACTCGTAATTATTTTATAGTCACGCAACAATTAATTAAATATTTCTTTTAGAAATAATAATAATATTTACATTTTTGTTTTTTCATACGTAACGTAGCAATTGCATTAAAATATACTTGAAAACACGCGATATGCTGTTTCCATACAACAGTTATTTCTTCCTATCGGCGCTGACCGTGCAGTTTATAACAATGCTTTCGTATTGTTGTCTTTTTCATATTATTCTACTTACTTTTACGATTGCTTATTCAGAAAATAGTAAGTAAATCTTTTTGTGGTAAAATTTAAGAAGATTTTTCTTATTGATCAAAAGCTATGTATGTGTGGCATAGTTTGCTTTATTCTTTCTAATCATGGAACTTTACAACTGCAGTTATTATATTGTTGTTTCACGCTTTGTTTAAATTTTGTCAGTGTTTGGTGCAGTTTGGTTAAGAATCCCTTAACGCTAGTAAAACTAAATATACAGTTTTTTAAATATATTTTTATCGCGTTCTTGTTGTTAAGTTTGTTTCTTTATTAAGTTACGGCAACGGAACACTTGTGCAATGCTTTCTGGGGGTTTTTATCAGGGTGACTGGCTCTTATTCAGGTGTTACAGGCGTTACCCAGAAAACTCCACGTGGCCAGCCTGTTTTAGCGAGGCGTAATCTCAAGACCGAACTTCCAGTGTTCGGAGAACGGACCCGTTTGGCCACTAGTTGGCCTATTGTTGTTAAATTTTAAACAGATTAAGTTATCACTATATTCTTTCTCTCTCTATCAACTTCGAACAGTTTCGATGTATTGCATATTTGCGAAAACTTTCTGAACTGCTGTAGAACTTTCACATTGTTTTATTTGGGAGAGTTGTTATCTATCACCCAGGTTTGTTGTTAACATATTTTTCACATTTTAGTTCGCACGTTCGACACTTTTTTGTATTCACTGTATTGGTTTTCTATAAATGATTATGAGTTCATGCTGTTTGGGTTTGATGTTGGAATATGACAATGAAACTCGAGGGCGATTTGCCAAGGACACAGTGCCTCCCGGAGATTTTCCACGTTAACTTGACTCCCTTTAAGGTGCTAGATATGTGAAAAAACACCCGAAAAAGATGTGGCGCGCCATTAAAACTAATTTTAATTAGGAATTGTTTTAATAAATGCTCGTCGCATAATTCATACAATGAAATTCTAAGAGCTGTATTTGTGGTCTAATACATCATTTCGGTACGAAATTTATACAGAATTCGACAACAAGAGCAGATTGTTAAAAGTTGCAGGACTTGAGGTAATAAAAATAAACTTTTCGAAAAATAGTATTTTTGTTCTTATAAGCGAAACTAATGTTGGTTTATTTTTTGTGTTTAGAATGAAATATACATGCAGTACGACGAAAATTACAGGATCACTGGTGGAGAATTATTCAACACGTTCATGACTGTTTTGAACAAAGCAAGATTTAGGTAAGTAATAAATGTATTAAATTAATACAATAATTGAGGAAATAATATGGAAATTGAATAGTAAAACGCTATTTAAAAATTTTATCTAGACAGTTATTAGAAAATTTAATATTTTTTTTAAACTTAAAACTA
Organism: Centruroides sculpturatus; assembly: GCF_000671375.1. NCBI lineage: Eukaryota > Metazoa > Arthropoda > Arachnida > Scorpiones > Buthidae > Centruroides > Centruroides sculpturatus. Next base: position 342,488 of record NW_019385071.1, on the reverse strand, counting down.
ATATATGAGAGAATTGCTGTAATTGCACTATATCAAAATATTTTAATTTTCACAGCATATCATCTCGATTTTTCTACCTAAAACTGTAGCGTGAAATATCTGCTATCTCTACTATTAAAATCAAAAATTTATAAAATTGCAGTTCATTTTAGTGCTATTCTATACACATCTACAAACAATATGATTTCAGTAAAACCGTACTGTTTGTAGTAGTAAATCGATTCCTAAATCGTATTTACTTATTTCATTAAATTCAAGTTTTATTTTAATAAGTCTACGTTTTCACACTACTGTTATTTCTTTGAATGTACAGCACTTCTCGTTTTTATTGCTGTAATAAAAAGTTAATTTTGACAAGCTAATGTATAATGAATTGTGCTTTCTAAAATTCCACCGATACTATTTAGGGACTATTTGTTAATGTGACTTCAGAAATTTGATATATCACACTCATTTGCGTATTTAACTTATTTAGACTTCAAATTTTATAAATTAACATGTTGTAAGTGTTTAATTTTGGTATCAGATTATATCTAATAGTATCATGATAACATGTTGATAGAGTTAGAAATGGGCACCGGTAATATTGAGTTAGGTGTTCTTTGGTTGATAAGTTGATAAATTCCTGTGCATAAAAAGTAACAGTTAAATTGGTAAACCGTTGTAAACTTATATGTTTCAAATGAACTAGTATCATTTTACAGGCAAAAAATGGCGACTTTGTAAAAGAATAGGTGAGGCTTGTAAGAAGAATTTGTAGAAATTTTTGATACATTCATAGAAGTATTAGCATACCTCTTGTACTTCTAAGCGTGTTTGGTACTATTTTATCTTAAATCTAAAGATCTCTCGTAAGTTTCTGCTTATATAAGTGCTGTAATAGATTCTTACATTGTTGGACTTAAGACACTGCCAAACGTCAAAAAATGAAATAATTCCGGAATAATTTGTTTGTATAAATGTTAGTATGTAGGGGGTAGGATTTCGTTTATCCTGTTTGAACCTTAATAACTCATGTGCTTTTTGTCAAAAGTTAATGAAATTTTGTAGGAATGTTTGTTTTTTAAAGGATTGATGCTGTTAGATTTTCGGCGGTTAAATGTCAAGGAATGGGGAGACAACAAGGATATCGTGTGTTAGAGAGTAAAGCTATAAAACTCTTTGATCGGCGTCAGGTTGATAAAACCCGCTCACGTTGTCACTGGATGGCTAGGATAGCTCTAAGTACAGTGGGGAAATCGTTGATAAGTCGACAAGGTGTCTGTTTCTCCAGAATAAAGGCAGGTTACGAGGTTGACAAATAAGCAACAATTTGACAAAAAAAAACAAACCAGATTACAATATACAGCTAAGTATTTATAAGATAATAGACCGAGAGATAGAGTGTATACAATTCTCCAAGTAAAATATCTTTATTAGACCGATGTCTCCGGATTCAGGTTATGTGATGGTCGGAGAAAGATCGTGGATCTTCGGCGAAGGTAGGTTTAATAAAAGAGAGACGAAATTGGCAATGTTGAAAGGTGGAACGTTGTGTATTATTCCTCGAAATATGTTTGTCCCGAAGGTTGAGTTCGAACCTTTTTTTGTCCTCTAGAGTGTGCGACTTTTGCTCAGGTGATTCACTTTGTTGTGATTCTAACTTCCCGATTTGTCCCCGGTAAATTAGAACCGTCTGACTCTTTTTACCATATAAGGCAACAAATTCGAAGCTTTTAGAGGTCACCCTCGCGGTGTTATGACTCCTCTTACTTTATAGTTTAACTGATTTTGACGTTTCTCCCCAGTTATAACCATTTGTTAACATATTCGCGGTACTTATTCAAAACATTGTTAAAAACAGTCAATGTGTATAGTTATTTGATGGTCTTTATCTATCGAAACAGGTAAAAGGAAATTCCAAGTGGTGGGAAAAGGAAGTGGATTTTTTTACTTCTGCCTGAACTGCGTATTCGTTTAATTAACTAATTAAACTAATTACTTAATTGCACCTCCAGAATCTCACATGTGTATCTCTAGTAAAGTCAGACTTAATGACGATTTCCCTTATTTTTTAAATTTTCTTCAAGTTTTTATATAAGTCGTCCCTACCCTCAAAATTAAGCTTTTTCCCTTTTAAATTGTTAAAAATATTTAGGAATTTTTAATAAACTACGATAACAGATGGCGCCACCAAAATTGTAATTGTTGCCGGAAAAGTTCAGCAACTCGTTGCTGGTTTATTATAAAGATGTTCTTTTCAAATATTTCATTTAAACATAAATTTTGTCTTTTTAATCTACACATGAAAATAATTTGATTTCAGAATATTAAATGAATTTTGATTACAAGCATCAAAGATTTTAGATGGCATCATTTTAAAAGTTACATTGTAATTAAGTACTTGATTTGAATTTTTAAATAAAAAACTTGGCTTTTTTTAAGATATGAATTGGTAAAACCTATCCCAACATCATTTGGTATGAAGACAACAAACGGAAGTTGGAAAGGAATGATTGGACAAATTGTCAATAAGGTAAGGTAATGAGAAGATTTCGATTTATCGGAGTTGTAAGACTCGCCGTGATTTAGCTTTGGTACGTACTTCTGCCGGAGAAACCATTCATCATATCTTATTGGTGTTCATTGACATCACTGGGATAAGGCTGGCCATAACTATTTACATTGTTGACCTAATAGGCATGTTGACTAGGAAATCATTAAGACCTAGATTCTGCTTACCGCTGTGAAGGATTTGGAAACAAGCTGGACTACGAATGCCGGTATGTCCGTAAGTAATGGCTCTACAGATCTTGAAGTGAGAATGTAAAAGCTGCTCCTGGTGTGTTGTGTTGTGTGGAAGCTGCTGGAAGCAGTCAAAGAAATTGCAACCGTCTACATAGAATTTCAGTGTGGTACTGAGAGGTCTGTCTCTGCCTCAGTCTCTCGAAAAACGCTGGAATCATGTGACTTCTAAGTTTCAGTATTGAGTCCCTCCCAAATAATTATGGTCAGCCATATTCTATTAATTTATCATTCATATCTAATTTTATATTTAAAATGTGTGTTTTGAATATTGACATTTTATTATAGTAAAAAAATATAAAATTTTTGTTTTGAAATATTACCTATTAATAAAAATATATTAGAAAGCTGATATTACATTCAATTCCCTTGTGATGACTGAAGAACGATTGAAAGTGATTGATTATTCTTCAAATGTCGCGTTCGTAAGATATCCATTTATGATAAAACTACCGAAGAAAATGTTTAATTGGACATCTCTGATTCGACAATTTTCTCTGGAAGTAAGTTGATTTATATTTTACTTATTTGCAAAAATTGGAAAGTTTTAAATGCGTGATTCATTAAAATTTTACAGGTGTGGATATTAATGTTTACTTCTACATTAATATGTGGATTAGTGATTTACAAAGTGTTGAAAGAAGAAGCACGTCTGGATGAGAACACTCCAGTTTGGACTGTCTCGAGAGCTTATTGGTTTCTTTTTGGAACCTTTCTCAATCATGGTTGAAATTAAAAATTAAAATATATATCTTGTAATGTCAGAAACTTCATTTAAGATTAGATTTTTTCTCTTACTAGGAGCACGCCTAAATTTCGTAGTTAGATTTCCTTCGAGAATAATTATTGCAGTATGGTTGATAGCAACGGTGGTGCTAGTATGGAGTTATACTGGCATTTTACTGTCTTTCATGACAACTCCGAAACTAGAATTTGTCCCACGAACTGTCGAAGAACTAGCAACTACTGTAAAAAGAGGAGATTTTTCATGTGGCACTGTGGCTGGCAATGCAATCACATCGTATCTGATGGTATGCATAGAAGTTATCACTTTCATAACAGAGCTAATATGTTTTCAAAGTATTTAGAAACTTACGTCTTTCTAATAAATATATTTTTAAGCATTTAATAAAATTCCATCTACAATAATTGAAATGAAAGGTATTTTCATCAACAGTGGATCGTTTTGTGTTTAAGTACGAGTATGAAATTTTTAAAAATTATTTTATTAACTTATTTATTTCTGTTTTGTAGCATTCGACAGAATTACATATTAAAATAATAAATAATCATATTCAAGAGAGTAAGAATTTGTTTTCGGAAGAAGATGGATTTCAAAAAGTATTAGAAGGACGATTTGCTTTCATTACTGAAGAATTTGCCATGAAACAAGTATTGAAAAAATATGATGATAAAGAAGTTCTCATTTGTAGTGATTCTGTTCAAACTTTTACAATGGGATATGGTTTGACGAAGGGATCAATTTATAAGCCAATTATTGATAAAATGTAAGTCTACGTTTTTATATTGTTTTTAAAGAAAAATCATCATTTAAACGTAATGTTGGATTTTTTACCCATTTCAGAATATCCAGATTATTCGATGCAGGAATAACATATTATGAATATTTAGGTTTGTTCGAGATGACATTCGATTCGGAATCATATCGACCTTTAATGGTGGAAGATTTACTAAGCCCGATTGTATTGCTATTACTTGGATACATGATTTCTGTCGTATGTTTCTTTATTGAACTATCATTTGCCAAAATATGGCCTGCTTCAGACATACATTGACTATGATTATAGTATCATAAAGTGTTAGGAAATAAATAAACAGAAACGAAACACCTTTTTTCTTGCCGAGAAATACATATAATTAATAGCACAAACGTTTTCAGCCCAATTGACACTGGCAAATAATTACAGAACGATTCCGTAGCCGTAGTTCAATTTTTTACCGCTACTTCTTGACGTCAAGAAGCTGGACAAGCATAATTCTGTTAATATATTACGAACAAAATTGGCTACTGTTCGTTTGTTGAACGTCAAATTTGTCTTTTGTCTAATGTTGAATGTTTATATTATAGCTTTAAAAGATGATTATTGTTTATTATTTATATCAAAATATTTAAAATTATACAGTATATTATAAAAGTTATTCTACAGAATATGCAGACTTTCGTTCTTAAATTCTTTTAATCTGAAGATTTTCCCGCTGAATTTTCTATCTCTTATTCGAATTTTTTTTTGTATTACAGTATTTAATAAAATTATTTATTGCTTTTTAGAAATAATTTAAACGTTTTATATCAGAAAATTTGCAATATTTTATTTTACAATTAACGTTTATCTTTGAAATGTTCCACAAAACCAAACTCAATTTTTTCCGTAGGCATCCTAATTTGGTTTTCAAAAGATTTTAAAAAACCTAACTCTAGCGAATACCAAAAATTGAGTGTATCTTATGTAATTTGAGTAAAGTCTTTTGAATTGGTAGTTTAAATCCATCAACAAATTATCACCGTCNTTTTTTGTATTATTTAATAAAATTATTCATTGCTTTTTAGAAATAATTTAAACATTTTATATTAGAAAATTTGCAATATTTTATTTCACAATTAACGTTTATCTTTGAAATGTTCCACAAAACCAAACTCAAAATTATTTATTGCTTTTTAGAAATAATTTAAACGTTTTATATCAGAAAATTTGCAATATTTTATTTTACAATTAACGTTTATCTTTGAAATGTTCCACAAAACCAAACTCAATTTTTTCCGTAGGCATCCTAATTTGGTTTTCAAAAGATTTTAAAAAACCTAACTCTAGCGAATACCAAAAATTGAGTGTATCTTATGTAATTTGAGTAAAGTCTTTTGAATTGGTAGTTTAAATCCATCAACAAATTATCACCGTCAGTAAAATATTAGTGAACTTTTGTAGCTTGATTTAACAGATCTGCAATGATTTATTTGAACGTTAGCTAAGAAAAAATGCTACAGTATTCATAAGAAAGATGTTTCCTTTATGAAAAAGATTTATTGAAAATTACACATTTGTAATATTTTTATACGCACAATCTGTTATTGAATGTTTTCTTTTTGTAAGTACANTATCTAATTCTGAAGCTAATCGCATGACATCGTAAAACGTCGAATTAACGGGAACGTTCAACAACATATTAGAAATGATATCTTTGTCTTGTCCAACGAAAATAAAGTAGCTAACACGGTGCTTCGAGAGTTTTTTAGAATCGATTTCTTCCTGCATTGTAACGTTGCCTGAAAAAATTTAATAATAATTGATGTGGAAACTGTAAATACCAAATGAAATTCAGATACCAACGTGGTTCGACCATGGGACAACTTAAATTTCCCAAATCAAGAAATGTTTTTTCATTTAGTATTGGAAGTATTAAGTATGTTGCCAAACTATCCCCGAAGGATCCATCTTGGTTTTGTTGCGAAATGATATAATCAACGGCTTTCCTTACAATCCGGTCTTTCGCGATGCTGACGTTTAAATCCACGGAAAATAACGCCTATTAATAGAAATCGACGTAATAAAATAAATAAAACAAAATACATACAGTGTATTTACATAGTAATGAATTATTGAAACTTACGTGCATTAAAATGGCAGTTGTGTGAATATTTCCGAAGCTACCGTCTTCATTCTGTAACGTCGTTAATTGCTCTTTTATTTTGCTAAAGAGAAAAATTTTTGTCTCATACTTAAAAGTTTCATCTTTGAAATAGTTTTTTTGATATGACGTAATATGATTTTTCATACACCACAACGCCATTACAGCATACCCCAGAGTACCTGTAGAAAATTTCAAAAATTAAATATATCGAACTTTTAAAAATTTATAAGACGAACAGAAAAATTTAAATATCATAAATTTGCCTTTTTTCAATAATTTGATATTTGTCCTTTATCTGTGCACGTGTCCGAATCGAAGAATAAATATTATTATTAAATCTTCGGACACTTTGTACATTTTACTTATGTTATATAAGCGACATTAATACAATGATTTGTAATATGTTTGAATTTAGGTAAGAAAGTTATTATTTTTTACTCAAATACATAAACAACTTTTTGACAAAATGTACACCTTACAATTAACTCAATACTGTCAATAATGTTGCATTACAATACTTATCTGCAGCTTTAGCTAGCTTCGAGGTAGATGCTGTATATGCTACAGACGTGTGTACCTTATAGTGTAGCTATAGGTGAAGTACAGTACTGTACATATCAGTAGCGTATTGTGTATTTGCAAAATATCTAATACCATACACACAGCNTGACTGAGATGAAAAAGCTAGAGTATAGAGGAAATTAAAAAGTACTATACAGTGTATATTTTAAATAACGGGCCAAGTGGCTAAGCGGTTCAGTTTTCCGAACACTGAAAGTTCGGTCGTGGGTTAGCGCCTGGACAGGACGAGCTGACCACGTCGAGTTTTCCGGGTTATCTCCACGTCTGTAACACCTAAATAGAGGCCAGTTTCCTTAGAAAGTCCTTCCAGGAGGCATTTTTCTTCGACATATCGCCAGGTGTTACGTTGCTATAAACAATTAAACCCATTGTAGCAGTTATGACTTGATAGGGCAGGGATGGCTAACAGTTTTCGGCTCCGGGTCGGATTGGAAATGAAACTTTTTCCACGCGCCGAACCAGAGGTTGCCCTAGGAAATTTATCAGGTGGTGCGAGATTTCATTGTGGTGTCACCCCGTAGAGACTAATTGTAGATAGAGATTACAGATACATTTTTCACGTTATCATACTTTATCAACACCCTACGCTGTACTTAAGAGATTTGTAATGGAGGCCATATGTTGGCCATGCCTGTGATAGAGTGTTAAATTTTATACATAGAAATAAAATTTAAATGTTAATACTGTATAATAGTTTTTACATTTATTTGAATAACTAATTTTAATGATTGTACTCGTAATTATTTTATAGTCACGCAACAATTAATTAAATATTTCTTTTAGAAATAATAATAATATTTACATTTTTGTTTTTTCATACGTAACGTAGCAATTGCATTAAAATATACTTGAAAACACGCGATATGCTGTTTCCATACAACAGTTATTTCTTCCTATCGGCGCTGACCGTGCAGTTTATAACAATGCTTTCGTATTGTTGTCTTTTTCATATTATTCTACTTACTTTTACGATTGCTTATTCAGAAAATAGTAAGTAAATCTTTTTGTGGTAAAATTTAAGAAGATTTTTCTTATTGATCAAAAGCTATGTATGTGTGGCATAGTTTGCTTTATTCTTTCTAATCATGGAACTTTACAACTGCAGTTATTATATTGTTGTTTCACGCTTTGTTTAAATTTTGTCAGTGTTTGGTGCAGTTTGGTTAAGAATCCCTTAACGCTAGTAAAACTAAATATACAGTTTTTTAAATATATTTTTATCGCGTTCTTGTTGTTAAGTTTGTTTCTTTATTAAGTTACGGCAACGGAACACTTGTGCAATGCTTTCTGGGGGTTTTTATCAGGGTGACTGGCTCTTATTCAGGTGTTACAGGCGTTACCCAGAAAACTCCACGTGGCCAGCCTGTTTTAGCGAGGCGTAATCTCAAGACCGAACTTCCAGTGTTCGGAGAACGGACCCGTTTGGCCACTAGTTGGCCTATTGTTGTTAAATTTTAAACAGATTAAGTTATCACTATATTCTTTCTCTCTCTATCAACTTCGAACAGTTTCGATGTATTGCATATTTGCGAAAACTTTCTGAACTGCTGTAGAACTTTCACATTGTTTTATTTGGGAGAGTTGTTATCTATCACCCAGGTTTGTTGTTAACATATTTTTCACATTTTAGTTCGCACGTTCGACACTTTTTTGTATTCACTGTATTGGTTTTCTATAAATGATTATGAGTTCATGCTGTTTGGGTTTGATGTTGGAATATGACAATGAAACTCGAGGGCGATTTGCCAAGGACACAGTGCCTCCCGGAGATTTTCCACGTTAACTTGACTCCCTTTAAGGTGCTAGATATGTGAAAAAACACCCGAAAAAGATGTGGCGCGCCATTAAAACTAATTTTAATTAGGAATTGTTTTAATAAATGCTCGTCGCATAATTCATACAATGAAATTCTAAGAGCTGTATTTGTGGTCTAATACATCATTTCGGTACGAAATTTATACAGAATTCGACAACAAGAGCAGATTGTTAAAAGTTGCAGGACTTGAGGTAATAAAAATAAACTTTTCGAAAAATAGTATTTTTGTTCTTATAAGCGAAACTAATGTTGGTTTATTTTTTGTGTTTAGAATGAAATATACATGCAGTACGACGAAAATTACAGGATCACTGGTGGAGAATTATTCAACACGTTCATGACTGTTTTGAACAAAGCAAGATTTAGGTAAGTAATAAATGTATTAAATTAATACAATAATTGAGGAAATAATATGGAAATTGAATAGTAAAACGCTATTTAAAAATTTTATCTAGACAGTTATTAGAAAATTTAATATTTTTTTTAAACTTAAAACTAATATATGAGAGAATTGCTGTAATTGCACTATATCAAAATATTTTAATTTTCACAGCATATCATCTCGATTTTTCTACCTAAAACTGTAGCGTGAAATATCTGCTATCTCTACTATTAAAATCAAAAATTTATAAAATTGCAGTTCATTTTAGTGCTATTCTATACACATCTACAAACAATATGATTTCAGTAAAACCGTACTGTTTGTAGTAGTAAATCGATTCCTAAATCGTATTTACTTATTTCATTAAATTCAAGTTTTATTTTAATAAGTCTACGTTTTCACACTACTGTTATTTCTTTGAATGTACAGCACTTCTCGTTTTTATTGCTGTAATAAAAAGTTAATTTTGACAAGCTAATGTATAATGAATTGTGCTTTCTAAAATTCCACCGATACTATTTAGGGACTATTTGTTAATGTGACTTCAGAAATTTGATATATCACACTCATTTGCGTATTTAACTTATTTAGACTTCAAATTTTATAAATTAACATGTTGTAAGTGTTTAATTTTGGTATCAGATTATATCTAATAGTATCATGATAACATGTTGATAGAGTTAGAAATGGGCACCGGTAATATTGAGTTAGGTGTTCTTTGGTTGATAAGTTGATAAATTCCTGTGCATAAAAAGTAACAGTTAAATTGGTAAACCGTTGTAAACTTATATGTTTCAAATGAACTAGTATCATTTTACAGGCAAAAAATGGCGACTTTGTAAAAGAATAGGTGAGGCTTGTAAGAAGAATTTGTAGAAATTTTTGATACATTCATAGAAGTATTAGCATACCTCTTGTACTTCTAAGCGTGTTTGGTACTATTTTATCTTAAATCTAAAGATCTCTCGTAAGTTTCTGCTTATATAAGTGCTGTAATAGATTCTTACATTGTTGGACTTAAGACACTGCCAAACGTCAAAAAATGAAATAATTCCGGAATAATTTGTTTGTATAAATGTTAGTATGTAGGGGGTAGGATTTCGTTTATCCTGTTTGAACCTTAATAACTCATGTGCTTTTTGTCAAAAGTTAATGAAATTTTGTAGGGATGTTTGTTTATTAGGGGATTGATGCTGTTAGATTTTCGGCGGTTAAATGTCAAGGAATGGGGAGACAACAAGGATATCGTGTGTTAGAGAGTAAAGCTATAAAACTCTTTGATCGGCGTCAGGTTGATAAAACCCGCTCACGTTGTCACTGGATGGCTAGGATAGCTCTAAGTACAGTGGGGAAATCGTTGATAAGTCGACAAGGTGTCTGTTTCTCCAGAATAAAGGCAGGTTACGAGGTTGACAAATAAGCAACAATTTGACAAAAAAACAAACCAGATTACAATATACAGCTAAGTATTTATAAGATAATAGACCGAGAGAAAGAGTGTACACAATTCAACAAATAAAATATCTCTATTAGACCGATGTCTCCGGATTCAGGTTATGTGATGGTCGGAGAAAGATCGTGGATCTTCGGCGAAGGTAGGTTTAATAAAAGAGAGACGAAATTGGCAATGTTGAAAGGTGGAACGTTGTGTATTATTCCTCGAAATATGTTTGTCCCGAAGGTTGAGTTCGAACCTTTTTTTGTCCTCTAGAGTGTGCGACTTTTGCTCAGGTGATTCACTTTGTTGTGATTCTAACTTCCCGATTTGTCCCCGGTAAATTAGAACCGTCTGACTCTTTTTACCATATAAGGCAACAAATTCGAAGCTTTTAGAGGTCACCCTCGCGGTGTTATGACTCCTCTTACTTTATAGTTTAACTGATTTTGACGTTTCTCCCCAGTTATAACCATTTGTTAACATATTCGCGGTACTTATTCAAAACATTGTTAAAAACAGTCAATGTGTATAGTTATTTGATGGTCTTTATCTATCGAAACAGGTAAAAGGAAATTCCAAGTGGTGGGAAAAGGAAGTGGATTTTTTTACTTCTGCCTGAACTGCGTATTCGTTTAATTAACTAATTAAACTAATTACTTAATTGCACCTCCAGAATCTCACATGTGTATCTCTAGTAAAGTCAGACTTAATGACGATTTCCCTTATTTTTTAAATTTTCTTCAAGTTTTTATATAAGTCGTCCCTACCCTCAAAATTAAGCTTTTTCCCTTTTAAATTGTTAAAAATATTTAGGAATTTTTAATAAACTACGATAACAGATGGCGCCACCAAAATTGTAATTGTTGCCGGAAAAGTTCAGCAACTCGTTGCTGGTTTATTATAAAGATGTTCTTTTCAAATATTTCATTTAAACATAAATTTTGTCTTTTTAATCTACACATGAAAATAATTTGATTTCAGAATATTAAATGAATTTTGATTACAAGCATCAAAGATTTTAGATGGCATCATTTTAAAAGTTACATTGTAATTAAGTACTTGATTTGAATTTTTAAATAAAAAACTTGGCTTTTTTTAAGATATGAATTGGTAAAACCTATCCCAACATCATTTGGTATGAAGACAACAAACGGAAGTTGGAAAGGAATGATTGGACAAATTGTCAATAAGGTAAGGTAATGAGAAGATTTCGATTTATCGGAGTTGTAAGACTCGCCGTGATTTAGCTTTGGTACGTACTTCTGCCGGAGAAACCATTCATCATATCTTATTGGTGTTCATTGACATCACTGGGATAAGGCTGGCCATAACTATTTACATTGTTGACCTAATAGGCATGTTGACTAGGAAATCATTAAGACCTAGATTCTGCTTACCGCTGTGAAGGATTTGGAAACAAGCTGGACTACGAATGCCGGTATGTCCGTAAGTAATGGCTCTACAGATCTTGAAGTGAGAATGTAAAAGCTGCTCCTGGTGTGTTGTGTTGTGTGGAAGCTGCTGGAAGCAGTCAAAGAAATTGCAACCGTCTACATAGAATTTCAGTGTGGTACTGAGAGGTCTGTCTCTGCCTCAGTCTCTCGAAAAACGCTGGAATCATGTGACTTCTAAGTTTCAGTATTGAGTCCCTCCCAAATAATTATGGTCAGCCATATTCTATTAATTTATCATTCATATCTAATTTTATATTTAAAATGTGTGTTTTGAATATTGACATTTTATTATAGTAAAAAAATATAAAATTTTTGTTTTGAAATATTACCTATTAATAAAAATATATTAGAAAGCTGATATTACATTCAATTCCCTTGTGATGACTGAAGAACGATTGAAAGTGATTGATTATTCTTCAAATGTCGCGTTCGTAAGATATCCATTTATGATAAAACTACCGAAGAAAATGTTTAATTGGACATCTCTGATTCGACAATTTTCTCTGGAAGTAAGTTGATTTATATTTTACTTATTTGCAAAAATTGGAAAGTTTTAAATGCGTGATTCATTAAAATTTTACAGGTGTGGATATTAATGTTTACTTCTACATTAATATGTGGATTAGTGATTTACAAGGTGTTGAAAGAAGAAGCACGTCTGGATAAGAACACGCCAGTTTGGACTGTGTCCAGAGCTTATTGGTTTCTTTTTGGAACCTTTCTCAATCATGGTTGAAATTTAAAATTAAAATGAGTATCTTGTAATGTTACGAATTTCATTTAAGATAAGATATTTTTTCTATTACTAGGAACACGCCTAAATTTCGTAGTCAGATTTCCTTCGAGAATAATTATTGCAGTATGGTTGATAGCAACGGTGGTGCTGGTATAGAGTTATACTGGCATTCTACTGTCTTTCATGACAACTCCGAAACTAGAATTTGTCCCACGAACTGTCGAAGAACTAGCAACTACTGTTCAAAGAGGAGACTTTTCATGTGGCACTGTGACTGGCAATGCAATCACATCGTATCTGATGGTATGCATAGAAGTTATCACTTTCATAACAGAGCTAATATGTTTTCAAAGTACTTAGGAACTTACGTTTTTCTAATAAATATATTTTAAGCTTTTAATAAAATTCCATCTACAATAATTGAAATGAAAAGTATTTTCATCAACAGTGGATCGTTTTGTGTTTAAGTACGAGTATGAAATTTAAAAAATTATTTTATTAACTTATTTATTTTTGTTTTGTAGGATTCGACAGAATTACATATTAAAATAATAAATAATCATATTCAAGAGAGTAAGAATTTGTTTTCGGAAGAAGATGGATTTCAAAAAGTATTAGAAGGACGATTTGCTTTCATTACTGAAGAATTTGCCATGAAACAAGTATTGAAAAAATATGATGATAAAGAAGTTCTCATTTGTAGTGATTCTCCAATCTCCCTGACGATCGGAGCGCTCCC
>NW_019385071.1:248249-328289 GCF_000671375.1 Centruroides sculpturatus | reverse complement strand
TGGTAGTTTAAATCCATCAACAAATTATCATCGTCAGTAAAATATTAGTGAACTTTTTGTAGCCTGATTTAACAGATCTGCAATGATTTATTTGAACGTTAGCTAAGAAAAAATGCTACAGTATTCATAAGAAAGATGTTTCCTTTATGAAAAAGATTTATTGAAAATTACACATTTGTAATATTTTTATACGCACAATCTGTTATTGAATGTTTTCTTTTTGTAAGTACAGTACATTTCTGAACTGAGCGTAGTCACGATCTCGTGTGCCAGAGCCGCACGAGTAGAATTTATAAATTCCATGAATTTTTAGACAGTACGACACAGTTAACTTTAGTTGGTTCTCAACTTATCTGTGGCTTTCCATTCGTAGAAATCTGTCAAATACAGTACATAATACAACAAGTATTTTCTAATATATCCAACGCAATATTTTCCATAACGATTTCTTAGCAACGTAGCGGGTATACTTCACAACCAAATTATCGACGATAAAGTATTGTTTTAAAGCTATCGACAAAAAATTCCAAGCACATCGTACAGTACGAGGTATACGCTAGCTGAACGTCACGACACTAGCGGCATCTCTTGATAAAAACTAGAACTACGACTACGGAATCGTTCTGTAATTAGACGCCAGTCAATTGACAGGCCATACGCAGATCGAAAACGAAATTAAAACGAATATGTTTAAGAAATAAAGTAAAAAAGTTTTGTATAAGAAAATAACAACAACGGATGAACATATTAATGTATAAAAATATATAAAATTAAGATAAAACGAAACAAAAATAACGTAAATCTTCAAATATAATTAACTCTGATCGGAGTTCCTGGTAAATTTCTTAACCATGAACTTCCATGCTGACGGCAGGCTTTTGGCATCTCTCGCATTGAGAAATTTACTAGAATGTCAGACCAGAGTTAATTATATTGGAAGATTTATGTTATTCATTGTTTAGTTTTACATTACTTTTATCTATTTTTATAACTTTTATATGTTCCTCCCTTGTTGTTATTCCCTTGGAAAAAAATTTTTATTTAAATTTTTCTATTCTATTCAGTTAACATGTTCGTTTTAATTTCGTTTTCGATTTTTGGATGGCTTGTTAATTGGGATTAAAAATGTTTGTTTTTTTAAAATATACGTACAGTCGATCCCCTATAACACTGTTGATTATTCCGTTTTATATGAATTCTATGTTGTACGAGTCACTTAGATTTTACAAATACATGTGCCGGGCTGTAAACGGCTCACTTATTTGTAAAATCTAATTGAATTCGTATAAAACGGATTAATCAACAGTGTTATAGGGGGTCGACTGTATTTCTCTGAAAAAATGGGGTTTTGTTTTTGTTTATGGTTATAGTGTTCTTTGTATGATTTTGTTTACAAGTATAATAACATATGTAGAATTTATCATTCTTAAAACTGGATTTTTAGGTGCAATATATTGGGGAAAAAAGGCTGAAATTTACGTTTCATTTTACGCAATCGGTTTTCTTCAAATACAAATCTCTTGTAGTATGTTATATTTAACATTCTGTAAAGTTCATTTACTTGTCTCCTGACAAACGTTTACATATGAGGAAAGATTTGTTTGCTTCTACAGAAACAAGTCGAGCAAATCGTGTTTTAATTGTCTAATGCATGTCTTTGCATTGAACAAATTCATGAATATCTGGGTTGTTCCAAGTTGACTGCTCAAGCTTTTCTTTTCCAAATCCCTCTAACGGTCTAGAGTTTGTTTAACTATCCGCTACTGACATTCCATATATTTCCGGTTTCATCCGAACTTTTTATTGCTTATACTAAAAACTTAAATTTGTGTACTGTACTTCTTCCAATTTTTGATCTTTTATGACCTGTTGAAATTTATATATGGCAACTGTTTAAAATTTCTGAAGTCATCTAAAAACTTCACAATGAAACACTGCAGAATTTATCCAAGTTTACCTGCGAGTTATTATTGGAACAGGTAGAAGAAGCAGACTACTAATGTCCTTGTATTACTGACCGTTTACTGGGCAGATTACCAGTATTTTTTTTGTTTCACGCATATACAAATTTATTACAGAGTAATTTTTTCGAATATATTCACACACTCTGTTAATAGCATGTGCTAAACAAGTAATTGGTTTCATATTTGGGTACATTTGTTCAAATTGTTGAAAACGAAAACCATCTGAAAAAATAAGAATTACATCGTCGTATGGAATTCCATGTGGTCGAAGCTTCGAGCAGGCATCGTTAGAAGCTCGCATGACGACTGTGTTGTTAGGTTTTTTACAAAAATATGTTTTAGGCAAAGTAGGTTTCTCATAGTCATTAGTTAGAAAAACTATCAAGTCATTTAATTAATACATACTTATTCAAGGCATCAGTAGTCTCATCCAAGATAAAGCAGACTGGATTCTTGTCCACAGTTCTTAACTTGTTTGCAAAGTTTCTTGGTAGACGGAATGCAAGTAATTCTTCCAAATAGTACTTTCATCTTGCAGTTTTTTTCCAATGTGCATTTTTCAAGATAATTCTTAAAGGCGAGGCCTTCTATTTCTTCAATAAACTTTGTTTCTTTCCTGACACCGCGAGGCACATCCGGGTAAAGTGCAGGAAGGCCTTTTGTCTTATAAATGGCAAGATTCCGAAATTAAGAAACAGTCAGGTACAATGCCACGTTTTTGTGGCAAAGAAACGACTTAGAGCATCTGAGTCCTGAACCGTGTTATGTCATGACCCAATAGGTATAGCAAATTTGACAGTTGGTACATCGCATGTGAACAGAAGGACAGAAGACACAAAACAGTTACCAGACGCATATTACAACATTGTGGCACAAAAAGCTATTTACAGAATGCAAGTACTTTCAAAATATTGTTTGATAAGATTTTTCTGTAGGAGGTAGTTGACTTTGTTCTGAAGAAAGAGGCTCAGATCACAGGGCCAATTTTCACTTTTAGCATGCAAATTAAGTTTTACAAGTTGCCTTATTTCATGAATCATTTGGCAGGTATAAATATAGTGACGAACCCTGTCCTCTTCTCTACAGTAACTGCACAGCTTTGAACTTGACTTATGGAATCGACAGAGGTACGTGTTGAACTGCCCGTGTCGCGTGAGAAACTGAGTCAGCTAAAAGTTTCGACTAAACCATTGACTGTGGAGATGTCGCTCGATGCTTGGAAGGTAGCACCTGGAGATATAATCTAGGGAAATAGATTCCCACTCGTGCTGCTAAATGTCAATCATTTTCTTGCGAAGGAGAAGATTAAGTCTCGAGGCTGGAAGAATATAGTAGTCAGGGAAGATGTTACGACAGTCGGCGGCATCCTGCGCCAGCTGGTCAGCTCTTTCGTTCCCTGGAGTACCACAGTGCCCTCTCGTCCACTCAATAGAATAATTGTTGGTACTAGTTGAGATGATGTTGAAAATGTCCCTGCACAGTAAATGTAGACTGTTTTGTTTTATCAAGCCATGCAAAGCCGCACAGCTGTCGATGATGATGTTAATCGCCCTTCTAACAAGGTTCTCTTCACACCAACGAACTGCGAAAAAAATGGTAAGGACCTCAGCCTGAAAGATTGAGCACTCCGAATGAAGAACACATGCGTGAAGAAAATTACTCTTTCTCTTGAAAACACAAAAAAAGCACACCCGATGCCATTACTAGTCCTGGATCCATCAATGAAAACTTTCATTATAATATGGTTGCTGTCTATTGGTTTTTGTTATTTGTTAGGAAGTTATGTTATGATTTACGTAAGTAAGCAGATTACGTAGTGAGTCTCACACTTTTATGTAAATAGAAACATTTTATTGTAAATATTCTTTATTTGCATAAAATGAAAATTTAATATACAATTAAATTTATATTCCTGTTTAATTAACACGTTTACGTGAAGCAATACAANTATGTATTATATACAACAAATATTGAATTTTTTTAATAAACATATTTTCACAAAATTGTGGAAATAAAATTGTAAAAATAAAAATAAAAAGCAGAAATTAACACTTTCAGCAAGATCCGCATTTGCCCATGTCTGTTATATGTCAATATCCCATCTCATGGCGCCATATCAGGTGTTCCTGACCTCGGCCACAACCGGCGCAGATTAGTAATTAGTTAGTAATAAATACGCCAAGGTGTTACTAGGAAATATTACTATCCAGAGTGGTTTTCCGTTGCTTTCACTGGGCCGCGATGTTACGCGAGGAGAACTAATGCCTTCCGAGAGGATTTTTATGGGGAACTGGCCTCCTATTTAGTCGTTATCGGCAAGGAGAAAACCCGGGAAACTCCAAGCAGCCAGCCTGTCCGATCGCGGCCCGAACCCACGAACAAACTCTTAGCGTTTAGGGTATGAAGACCACTCGGCCACTGGTGAGCTATATGCCAATAACAGAAAGTTTATTTTAGCCTACTTAATAATTAATCAATTATCACACTGAAGTAAAGGTTATAAAATGAAGTAAAGAAAGTAAAGATTAACTGTAAATTCAATAGTTTAGTCATTAATATAGAATGATTGTTTTAATTAATTAATAAAAGGTGGAGGTAGTGGCTTAATTAAACATTGAAAAATAACTAGAGACATTAGCTATTTAGAAATAATTTTTCATAACATAGAGAACGTTCTGTAATATGATTGTATGAAACCAAGTATCAATAGAATCGATAAAGATTAAAAACATGAGAATTAATGCGTTCTGTATACGATTGTTTGAACTTGGATATCTTAAGACACTAAGCAACCATTAGGGGAGATCGGGGCAAGATTGGCATGTTAAGCTTTACTTAAATTTTGTGTAATAAATACTGCTGTAAACTGAAAAAAAAGCTTTGCATATTGTCTATTGGAATGTTACCTNTAACAAAAAACCAAACCAGATTACAATATACAGCTAAGTATTTATAAGATAATAGACCGAGAGAAAGAGTGTACACAATTCAACAAATAAAATATCTCTATTAGACCGATGTCTCCGGATTCAGGTTATGTGATGGTCGGAGAAAGATCGTGGATCTTCGGCGAAGGTAGGTTTAATAAAAGAGAGACGAAATTGGCAATGTTGAAAGGTGGAACGTTGTGTATTATTCCTCGAAATATGTTTGTCCCGAAGGTTGAGTTCGAACCTTTTTTTGTCCTCTAGAGTGTGCGACTTTTGCTCAGGTGATTCACTTTGTTGTGATTCTAACTTCCCGATTTGTCCCCGGTAAATTAGAACCGTCTGACTCTTTTTACCATATAAGGCAACAAATTCGAAGCTTTTAGAGGTCACCCTCGCGGTGTTATGACTCCTCTTACTTTATAGTTTAACTGATTTTGACGTTTCTCCCCAGTTATAACCATTTGTTAACATATTCGCGGTACTTATTCAAAACATTGTTAAAAACAGTCAATGTGTATAGTTATTTGATGGTCTTTATCTATCGAAACAGGTAAAAGGAAATTCCAAGTGGTGGGAAAAGGAAGTGGATTTTTTTACTTCTGCCTGAACTGCGTATTCGTTTAATTAACTAATTAAACTAATTACTTAATTGCACCTCCAGAATCTCACATGTGTATCTCTAGTAAAGTCAGACTTAATGACGATTTCCCTTATTTTTTAAATTTTCTTCAAGTTTTTATATAAGTCGTCCCTACCCTCAAAATTAAGCTTTTTCCCTTTTAAATTGTTAAAAATATTTAGGAATTTTTAATAAACTACGATAACAGATGGCGCCACCAAAATTGTAATTGTTGCCGGAAAAGTTCAGCAACTCGTTGCTGGTTTATTATAAAGATGTTCTTTTCAAATATTTCATTTAAACATAAATTTTGTCTTTTTAATCTACACATGAAAATAATTTGATTTCAGAATATTAAATGAATTTTGATTACAAGCATCAAAGATTTTAGATGGCATCATTTTAAAAGTTACATTGTAATTAAGTACTTGATTTGAATTTTTAAATAAAAAACTTGGCTTTTTTTAAGATATGAATTGGTAAAACCTATCCCAACATCATTTGGTATGAAGACAACAAACGGAAGTTGGAAAGGAATGATTGGACAAATTGTCAATAAGGTAAGGTAATGAGAAGATTTCGATTTATCGGAGTTGTAAGACTCGCCGTGATTTAGCTTTGGTACGTACTTCTGCCGGAGAAACCATTCATCATATCTTATTGGTGTTCATTGACATCACTGGGATAAGGCTGGCCATAACTATTTACATTGTTGACCTAATAGGCATGTTGACTAGGAAATCATTAAGACCTAGATTCTGCTTACCGCTGTGAAGGATTTGGAAACAAGCTGGACTACGAATGCCGGTATGTCCGTAAGTAATGGCTCTACAGATCTTGAAGTGAGAATGTAAAAGCTGCTCCTGGTGTGTTGTGTTGTGTGGAAGCTGCTGGAAGCAGTCAAAGAAATTGCAACCGTCTACATAGAATTTCAGTGTGGTACTGAGAGGTCTGTCTCTGCCTCAGTCTCTCGAAAAACGCTGGAATCATGTGACTTCTAAGTTTCAGTATTGAGTCCCTCCCAAATAATTATGGTCAGCCATATTCTATTAATTTATCATTCATATCTAATTTTATATTTAAAATGTGTGTTTTGAATATTGACATTTTATTATAGTAAAAAAATATAAAATTTTTGTTTTGAAATATTACCTATTAATAAAAATATATTAGAAAGCTGATATTACATTCAATTCCCTTGTGATGACGGAAGAACGATTGAAAGTGATTGATTATTCTTCAAATGTCGCGTTCGTAAGATATCCATTTATGATAAAAGTACCAAAGAAAATGTTTAATTGGACATCTCTGATTCGACAATTTTCTCTGGAAGTAAGTTGATTTATATTTTACTTATTTGCAAAAATTGGAAAGTTTTAAATGCGTGATTCATTAAAATTTTACAGGTGTGGATATTAATGTTTACTTCTACATTAATATGTGGATTAGTGATTTACAAGGTGTTGAAAGAAGAAGCACGTCTGGATAAGAACACGCCAGTTTGGACTGTGTCCAGAGCTTATTGGTTTCTTTTTGGAACCTTTCTCAATCATGGTTGAAATTTAAAATTAAAATGAGTATCTTGTAATGTTACGAATTTCATTTAAGATAAGATATTTTTTCTATTACTAGGAACACGCCTAAATTTCGTAGTCAGATTTCCTTCGAGAATAATTATTGCAGTATGGTTGATAGCAACGGTGGTGCTGGTATAGAGTTATACTGGCATTCTACTGTCTTTCATGACAACTCCGAAACTAGAATTTGTCCCACGAACTGTCGAAGAACTAGCAACTACTGTTCAAAGAGGAGACTTTTCATGTGGCACTGTGACTGGCAATGCAATCACATCGTATCTGATGGTATGCNTTATTTTGTCTGTAAACACTTCATTCTCTGACTATTGTATTTGTTTTTATAATTGACGAGAAAAAATTTTTAAAAAGACAACAGTTCCACGTATTTTCATTAAAAAAAATTAATTTAAAAAATCGTATTGTTTAACACAGTAGTTACAAAGTTGAAGTGTTTCTACGTCTAACAAAACAAACCGCGTCATTATCGCTTCGATAGAACCCCCCCGACGTTTACGTTGAAAGATTGATTTATGACCGAAGTGTGTCGAGTTACATGTACTGTAATGGCGTCGGCTTCACAGTGTGATAAGCGATACGCATTTTTTTTTATTTTCAAATATTTAAGGTTTAATAAATGTTCTAAATATAATAACTTGGATTGGCTTTTGTTTAAGTTGTCAGAGTGTAACACTGATAAATCAGTTCATCTCTAGTCATAAATATTCCCGGGTAACTCTACCTTTCTTTAGTAAGTCTAAGGAAGACCTTGCCGTTAATTGGCTTTAAATTTCTTGTTTATACGCCTTTTACTCTCTAATTAGTCATTTATATTACGACTGAATCGTTATCAACCAACGAGTGTTTTCTCAGAACTGTCTATTCAGGATTTTCCCGCGAAGAACCAATGACTTCAAAATCACGTGTTCAATGTTAAAACGTAAACAAACGTTGAAGAATAGCTTTTTTCTTCATGTTATTGCTGTAATTTTACTAGTTTTAATGTCATTTGACTTCACTTAGGTTAGAAAATTACTCGAAAAATTTTTCGGAAAATTAACTCCTCCTGACATTACATAATATGAAAAAATATGCAAATAAACGCGCGCAAAATTGCGAATTATAGTCGAATGTTGTAAAAATAGTCGAAATAATATAAAAATAATATATAGTATACATTATCTATAAGAAAACTTGTGTTAACTTCGACCCTCAGATGACTCAACCATTCCTTTTTTATTAGAGTAATTAGAGACATAATGTAAATAATGGCATTAAAAAAAGTTGTTTTCTTTATTTTGTAGCTAAAATTTACTATATTTCACGTTATTTGACTTTTTTTAGACTAGAATATTTCTTATCAAAAGTTTCTTGTCAAAAAATTTATCAGGAAAATCGTTACTTTCGAATTTTGCGCAATCGCATGAAGAAACTTACTAACGTTTATTATAATCTGTTGTAAAAAGCGTTGAAAAGAAATGTGTAAAATGTGTCAAATATTCACTGTTAGAAGCAGGAAAATACTGTATATTGACGAACTTTGTCCGATATTACATGAGCCACACCACCCGGGCAGTTAATCACAAAGGGAGTACAGTGTAACTTGACACTCTGAGGCTCCAGAGAGCTGCAGTTTGTCTAAAACATATCACTGGACATTATAAACTCAGCAAATAAACCGATCATTTTAAATCTTTTATTAACGCTTTTTTCGAAACTGAAACTTTTTGATATGTACATAAATTTCGATCAAATGTGTTTAGATAAAATTAAAATAATAAATGCTAACTGCAAGAGAATATTCAACGACGACAGCTGCTATCAAGGTCAGAAAGCTATAAACACTTGACTGCAGGTAGACTGCACTGTCTGGTCGCGACGTCCTTTCAAATTGGTGAAAGGACAAAATTTTCGAAATCCATTCTTTATAGGTTATGTGAAAAAAGTCTCTTTTTGTTATATACTTGTATATATTGATAACTTATAATAGATACTGCTATAATAAACAAATGATAACAATAAACCTATTTAAAATTATGATGGTGTTTATTCCATAGGTAAACATATGTTCCGCAGATCCAAAGTCAAACATATTGGCATTTCTATTTAGAATATTATTAATTATAAAGGTTACACTTATGGACAACTCAATATAAATATAAGACGTCTGTTACATTTTTAGCAATCCAATTCTTTCTACGTGTGTTTCGTTTCAAATGGGAAGTATCGAGTAAACTGCAAAGTTCTGATGACATACAAGAATATCTTTTTGATTCTGAATCAGATGATGGAAATATATATATAACCTACATCATCTGATGATGAATCATCAGAAGATGAAGCAGATATTATCTTCAGCCGCTCGTCAACTTGTATATAATCTTCATTGAAGTGTTACATAATCAGTGAAGTTTTACATAATTTATGGTAAGTTTTACAGTTACGGCAATGCTACACTTAAGCGATCGCGTAGAAGGAATTCTTTTCTGGAAGTCTTTTCAAGGGTCTGGCTTCTATTCCGGTGGAGAAAACCCGGAAAACTCCGTGGCCACCCTGTCTGGCATGGCGCGAAATCACGACACGAACTCCCAGTGTTCAGGGAATAGAACCACTTGGAAAGTGGTGGACCTTGGTTTCTCTGAAAAAAAAAACCATGGCTGTGGAGTCGCGTAAAAATCTACCGACTCCAACTTTGACCCCGACTCCGACTCCGACCAGGGGTGGACTTGTTACCTAAAGAGACCCGGAAATTTTGATGTCATCACGTGACCTCATAATAAAAGATTCAATAAAATAGAGTTTGAATAAAGATAGAACGTAGAAACGTTTTATTCCAAGGCTAAAAGACTCCTCTAAGTAATATATAAATATGTATTCGATAATTTTTACTTTTCCGGCTGTTATATATAACAGAGGGAAAGTGTAGCGCTTGGTCAAAAATTGACAATTTTTAAAATTTTTACATTTTTAGACTCGGGACACCTTGAAATTTCGAGATATGCAAAAGATTCACGGTTTTTTCTATATGTTTGGATGTTAGACTGTGTATGGAAGGCATAATTTTGTTCACCCTGTTTGAAGCCTAATAATTTCTGTGGTCGGAGTGGTGAAAATCGGAGTCAGATGGTTTAACACAGGAGTTAGTTATTAAGTGTCAAAGTAGTTGACCTAAATCGTGTCCCCATATACATTCTAATATCTTAGGCGAGAACACCTTAACGGGTTTTACTGTACTATCATAAAATGACCAAAAAGCTTACTTTGAAGGTAGAGACGAGTTTTATTATTTTATAAATAGTATTAATGCCTCTTTATACGCAAGCTACAGCGCCACATTTCGTTTCTTAAACTTACAGAAAATAAAGAAATTAAACAAATTACACGCCAGCACACGCGCGCGCGAATTTTTCCCTTTTATTGACTTTTTTGAGGGGTTCGCGATTTTCTAAACATTTGCAAAAAAAAAAAAAAACTTTAAAGGTCAAATCTTTCAATATTTTCCGTTTTATATAGGCTTAAATAACAAGTTGGGAAGTAAAAAAGGAGTCGGAATCGGCGGATATTTTGACAACTCCGACTTCGACTTCGACTCCAGCTAAAACACCAAAACTCCGCAACTTTGACTCCGACTCCACAGCCATGGAAAAAACTTTAAACCATTTTCGAAATGTAGTTTGTCATGTACTGAGGTCATTATTCTAGCTTTAAAGTGATTTTATTTATTTGACTACGAGCGGAATTTTTATTTTCCGCTGTATCCACGTTAAATTAAGTTTTCCGCACCAATTAACCTTCTCAGTTCGTGCAATGGACATCTTTCTGTCTTATATTAAAATTCTTTATTCCGAAGCATTTTTCCGTTTAGGCAAGTTCACACTTTATACAGGTTTCACGCTATAAACATATAAACTGTATAAATTGCACAAATGCAGCAACATTAGTAAGTAAAACAATAATTAAACTTTATTAAAGCAGTAAAAAGCACTTAAAAACAGGTTATAAATTTAAGTATTTCACACATTTTTAAAAGAATAAACAGGTATACAAGTTTAAAACAATTACTTAGATCTGTTTCAATTGTTTTATTTGTGTTAATGGCGCAAAAGTGGTGCCCTGTAAAATAATAAAAATAATTATAAAAGCAATAATTCTTTCTTTTCGTTTGATATTTAATGTTTCCAATATAACAATTCAAATATGAAACAGATGGTAGAGACAATATAGCCAATGAAAATCAAAAATAAAGCTCCAAAAAAATGTTCAATGTCCAACGGATGAACCTTTGAAATCTCAGCCATTTTCATATTCGATTTAGTATTATGATAATCGATGATACCAGCTTCATACATCCTGGAAACTCTAGATAAAGAGAGAGTCTACTGTTACAGATCAATTGAAGAAATTATTAATATACATCAATAGAGTAAATATCAAATTTCTTACATATTAGACACGGCTTTGTTGTGTGGAAACGTCATAATTGACATGTAAGCAGAAGGGAGAGAAGCAAAAGAATCCTTAGAAACTGTGAATTTCTCGAATCCGTGTTCATTTACCAGCGTCATAAGAGTTGTATCGTAACCGATTACAGCGAAATTTCTTTTTAAAATATGTTTAAATCCTTGATCGAGTGTAAAAAAATTCTTTTTTTCTTTTATATGATCTGCCAGAAGTTTGATATTTCAAGACGGCGAACTCTGCGATAAATTAAGAACTTATTTCACAATCTTAATTGTACTATTTATAAGTCATTTTATGTGAAAATTATGAAAACGGTCATATATTCGAAGCAATGCAGCTGTAATGAAATACCACTCTATGGGTGGTCTTTATTACTTACTGCTTTATTACGTGCATTTTTACTATAAAGTATGTGGCGCTCTTGGGCAGTGATATATGATTTAAATTGATTAACCAGAAAATTAATACACTAATCCATTTACTATGGTTATTGAAATATTGAATGTAAATGGGGTATCCTTGCAAATCCTCCGCGGACGAAGTTGCAGGTAACAGCAAGTATTTCAATAACCATAGTAATTGTCATATAACACCTACCGCAGAAGAGAATTGCCGAGAATCAAACAAACTATCTTCAATTTGATCAATTTTCTGAACATTTACAATTATTCTATAATCGAACCAATATGCAATAACAAATTTGAATTTAAAACGGATCGAACATTTTTAATTAAAATCGAAATAGATAAAAATAGTTATAACAATGTCTGAAATGTTATCAATTTAATACACCTAAGTACTCAATGAAGACTAAACGTAGTTGAAAACAAAAAATCGTATCTAAAATAGTACAGTAGAAGCCGTTTTCCGGTTAAGACTTAATGCTCTACCTTTCCTTCCCCGCGGGGAAATTTTGAAAAATTCTTTCTTAATGTGAATTCCCATGGTATTCCCTACTAAAACGCATATAAAAACAAAAAATCGCATCTAAAATAGTACAGTAGAAGCCATTTTTCCGTTTAAGCCTTAATCCTCTCCCTCCCCCGTGGGGGAATTTCGAAAAATCCCTTCTTAGTGTGTGTTTCCATGACGTACCCAAACTGTCTACCAAATTTCACCTCTCTAGGTAAAGCGGTTTGCTCTGGACGATGATGAATCAGTCAGCCAGTCAGTGAGTCAGTCAGTCAAGACAAGCAATTTTATATATTTAGATTCCGTTGGCTATATGTCTCCGCTATAATCTTCTCTGTCTACAATTCGTCACACCGTTGACAAGGAATAGAATTACCGAGGTTATTCTATGAACAATAGATTAATTTGATTTGGTTTGATGCATCGACCCAACACGTACGCGATTTGGCAAATAAGGGCTTTCTATAGGAAACTGGGCATATTTAGGTATTAGACATGTAAAAAAATCAGAAAAACTATCACAAGACCACTCCCTGTTGGTTAGGCGCGAACCCACGACCAGTGTTCAACGGTGTTATTTATCCGGTGACTGGCGAGCCTCAAAAAATTGAATAACATATTAAATAAATTGATAAATAAGCTTTCTCTACTCACCTGTTCAATCAACAGTTACTATTAAAGTTAAACAAATCATAATCAATTGAAGTTTATTCATATTTTTAAAGACTGTCCCTGCGTAATACAATAGTAACATGCAATATTGATATTTTATTATAATAGCTTTAAAATAACGATATAAAATTTGTACGATCAAGAAAAACATCATATAACTTTTGTTTATCCAACACAATGTAGTGCAACTTAACGATCCCTTGGCTTTCTTTCACATTCATTCTAGTTGATCAACTAGAATAAAGCCGAAAGAAAGCCAAGTGATCGTTAAGTCGCACTACATTGTGTTGGATAAACAATAGAAATAGAACACGGCACTGTTTCAAGATCAAAATCATATAACGTTCTGTTGATATATATACTTGGAACATCTATATGCCAGTGTGTTGGTAAGTGCCGAAAGCCGACGATTAACTTCCAGTGGTTAGTGGTTCTGTCCACTCGACTACTAGTGTCCCTTTTAATGTAAAAAATTTTACTTATCATAACTGCAAATAAACAGATTTTATTCGTATTTAGTGGCTTAACGCCGTACTGGATTAAGTAGCAATTGTTTTCTGGCACAAGGATAATCGAGCCAAACTGCTTAATAAACTTGTACAATACAATGAGTAAGAACAACAAATTGTCAATACTGTAGAAGGCCGTTGAATGTCAATTGGGACAAAAAGTAATTTACGTTTCAGTTTTCAAGAAAATTATTTCGAGTTTTATTACATCTAGTCAATTAAGGTATATAAACATTATCAGTATCTATTTACCTTTAATAATTTGGGACATAACTCATAGTTTAAAATGAAGGCCAAAGCAAATTTTACGTACAAGTCTATTCACTCTAAAATTTATTGATAGTAATGTTCAGTGGTGATATTCAGCGGGTTCGCACAGGTTCGGCCGAACCCGTTGTTAACATTTTCAAAGTTTTCCGAACCCGTTGTTAACATTTTCAAAGTTTTCCGAACCCGTTGTTAAACACACGTAACATTTCTCAGCGGTTTTGTTTCTTTTAAAAAATATATTAAAATATACGTATTATACTCTGTAACACTACTAAACTAGAGCCTTATACCCCGTTCGCCATGGTGCAACCTCCATCGACCGTTTCAATCTCGACTGAAACGAGATTTAATCGCGATCGACTCAAGAGAGTTCTTGAAACTAGGTCCAGTCATACGAGGGATCCCACAATCCCACGCGCGCGAGAAAATACAAGATGGCTGCGGAACACGTGTCGGGCTATCGACAGCGAAATAAAAAAGATATTGTATTTCGAGAAACGATGACATCTGTCTATTATTATAATAATACCTAATGATAAAATAAATGATTTAGAAAAGTTTTTTCTTGAGAAAAAGTCATAGGGAAAGCAGTTAACTCCTTGGGACTCTAGCAATTTTTGATATTAATGTAATTAAACATAAAAAATACTTAAAACTGAAAAAAACGAAAGAAATGCGTTAATTTTGAAGAAAAAGCTTCAAATTTTATTTTCCTTTGTCTCGCCTTTCTGTGAAATCTGACACTGATGAGTCATTGTTTACACAGCTGGATGACCTTGAACACAGCTGGAGTTGGATTTCCCGGGACATTCTCATAGAAGTCTCGGGAGGCGATGGGTTTATAGTAGGGTGAATACTAGCTGGCCGTATATTTTTAAATATTTTTAAAAAATTAAAATTTGTATTGCGATTTCCGACCCCCTACTTAAACTTATATATAATAAAATGTATTAATTAAAAAAAATTAAAAACTATCGGAGGTCGTTTTTGACATCAGAAACTAGCTTTAAATAACTTTACCGAAGTAAAATCCGTGCGCTACAACTTTAGAACGATGAATGAAATTTGATATCAAACTCCCATTAAAAAACAATTAAAAAGCAATTAGTGTAAGCGTGAATCGTGCATCATTAAAGGTAAATTAAAATCGCGATAAAATTTTTTCGCGCGGGAAAAAATTTGGAGACAAAAAACATTCCAAAAATCCAAAAAAACAAAAAATTTTTAGGGGGTCCAAACGCCCGAGTTTTATGTAACGCTATGTAACTTGCCCAAGATATCTCGGGCTTGGGGTTGTAATTAAGGAAAAATTTTCTGTTAGCGAACCCTTTGTTAAATATTTCGAATATCACCACTGGTAATGTTAATATATAATTGACATTAAAAAATAATGGTGAGTAATTTTTTGAAATGAAAACTTATGCGCTTACCTTTACATTGTTTTTTAATTACTGAGAAATATTATTAGATAATGAATAACTGATTTTTTTAGGGAAACAGAGTTTGAACATTGCGTGAAGAGAAATTTCTAATCAACTGACTTATTCAGAAAGGTTTATAAACGTAATGATGCGAATTTAACGATCGATACAAACATTCAAAAACGTGACTTACTCTCTTGCATACAAAACAAGGTGCTGTACAATAGCTTTCACCTTCTACAAATTATAGTTATCAATATATACTAGAGTAAATTTTAAATAAAATAAATTCTAAAGCAAAATACATAAATAACACACCTGTATATTTCAAGATACTTTGGAAATTAAATAATAAAACTAATAATAATTTACAAACTTTTTAATTATGCCTATTATAATAGTGTTTTGCTCGTTAAAATTAATAGAAATTCATATTTTTGTAAATTATGACTGTCAAAAAATGACCCTTGAAAACAACATTTTTCTAGTAAATTTTATCATAAAATTTGTTAAACATTTTCACTTGAGACACGCGTGAAAAATTCAAATCAATTATTAGAGTATGCAATTCTCACGCATTATTTTTATGTTTACATATGCAGCAAGCAAATAGAATGTCACTTATCCGTGCAATAATTATCTACATATCGCTTTATCTAAGTATACTTGCACAGTTCTAACAATAGACCGCCAATAGCTAAGTAAATAAAACACTAAGCCACTATTAGATTAAACTACACACTAGTTAATTACTGGCGGGTTAGCGCCTTGTAAGCTGCTTGTATAGTGTTATAAGTTTGGACGAGTAAATTTTCTTTAATGTAAATGTCACGAGGTTAACAGAGACTTGTTATTATTACTTTATATAATCATAATATAGCCTATGCATAGATAAAACCACGATTATTGGTGAAAATGTAAATGATATAATGAAGTTTTAAAATTTCTCTTCGGAGAAGGATAATGGTTAAACACTTTATAATTAAAAAACTGGTTTTTATTTAGGTATTACGCACACGAAGCAAACCTAAAAAATTACACTTGTCTAGCCTATCGGTCAGATTGGAACCTAGGAGTTTAGTGAAATTAACCACTTGGCCACAGGTTAGCGCGACATTGAGAAGTTATGAAAAAAGCATAAAACGGAAAAGCGAAAATTGAAGGGAAAACTTTGTTCTGCATGTAATAATATTGAATATAAAATATAAACCCTCCAATTCAATAAAACTAATTACCTTCTTCTGTGCGTAAACAAATGTCTAATCAATAAACAGATAGGTCTACTTCAGTTATGAAAACGCAACACTTGGGCAATCTCTTTCTAACGGTAACAGGAGCCTTAGAAAACCCAAAAAAACTCCACGTGATCAGGTCATCCTGGCTTGGCGCGAACCCACGACCGAACTCTCAGTGTTCGGGAAAACTGAACCGCTTGGCCACTTGGCCCGTTATTTAAAATAAACATTGTAGAGTACTTTTTAATTTCCTCTATTCTCTAGCTTTTACATCTCAGTCACGATATAAAATTCTACTTGAAATCGATTCATAATTTAAACAAATTTTTTTAATCATTTTAATTAAGTTCAACACCAATTAAATAAATGACACACTTTCATTTAGTATATGTATTTTATTCATTTGTATAATATAAAAGTTTCTAATTAATTTACTATATAATCCATCGGTTACATTTAATATTTTTTTACCAAATTAAGCGTGTATGCATATAATGTCGTGTGTTACTTGCGTGGCACTTGCATATTACGTTTTCTCTAACATCGAGTATAATCTTCTAACACGCAACTCCGTATAAATTTAATGGTACCTGAAATAATTGTAAGTAAATAATTGTAAGTATACATAAGAAGTTTCCAAAATATTAATACGTGTTAATGATAACGTCTACAATTCCGTTTTAATAAAGATTTTCTGCAGTGACATTTAAATATCTTGTGAAATGTGACATTAGCCTGAAAGAATCGTGACAAGCTGCCATTCTGTCCATTACATACGATCTAAATCAATAGTGGATCCAGAAATCTTTAAAGGGGTGCAGAAAGAAAACAATAAACTTGTGTTATCTACCGGATTTTACTCAAGTAAATGCACAAAATGGGAGTGCAGTTTAGCCCATAATCTCTTCTGATCTCACCTATGACGATGGCTAGAAGAAAGAGAACAATTCAGAATAAAAACGGTGTAAAAATGCCTTTTGTCTATTAATACACCCAGTAGTGAAGAAAAAAACAAAGAAAACAGTCATAATCCAAACTGCCCACATAAATTCATCTGGACAGTTATTTGTTAAATTATGGCAACGAAACACTTCGACAACCTGCCTAGGGAGTAGGTATTTTTTTTCAAAACGTACATTACCGTTATCATTAACACGTAATAATATTTTGGAAACATTATATTTATACTTACAACTATTTTACGTGCTATTGATTTTATATGAAGTTGCGTGTTAGAAGTTTATATTCGAAGTTAGAAAAAACACAATATGCAAGTGTCACGCAAGTAACACGCAACATTATATCTGTACGCGCTTAATTTGGTAAAGGATATTAAATGTAACTGATGGATTATATTGTAAAATAATTAGAAACTTTCATATTATACAAATGAATAAAATACATATACTAAATAAATGTGTGTCATTCATTTAATTGGTGTTGAATTTAATTAAAATGATTTAAAAACTTTTTTAAAATTAAATTATGAATCGATTTCAAGTAGAATTTTATATCGTGACTGAGATGTAAAAGCTAGAGTATAGAGGAAATTAAAAAGTACTCAACAATGTTTAATTTAAATAACGGGCCAAGTGGTTCAGTTTTTGGAACACTGGGAGTTCGATCGCGGGTTAGCGCCTGGAGAAGACGAGCTGACCACGTCGAGTTTTCCGGGTTTTCTCCACGTCTGTAACACCTAAATAGAGGCCAGTTTCCTTAGAAAGTCTCCCAGGTGGCATTTTTCCTCGACATATCGTCACCTGTCACGTTGCTATAGACAATTAAACCCAATGTCGCAGTTATGACGTGACGGGGCAGGGATGGCCAACAGTTTTTTCCTCCGGGTCGGATTGGAAATGCAACTTTTTTTACGGGCCGAACCATAGGCTGCCCTAGGAAGATTTTGAGATGGTGCGAGATCTCATTGTGGTGTCATCCCGTAGAGACTGAATTGTAAATAGAGATTAAATATACATTTCTCACGTTATCATGCTTTATCAACACTCTACGCTGTACTTAAGAGATTTGTAATGGAGGGTTAACTCTAAACGCACGGTGAGTTGTTGACTTTTATTTTTTAGACGTCAGAATTTTTCATCGAGCTATTTTGAAAGATTGAACACGGGCCACATAAATTCATTAGACAAGCCTGATCTGAATTACGGGCCGTATGTTGGCCATGCCTGTGATAAGGTGTTAAATAAAATTTAAATGATAATACTGTATAATAGTTCTTATATTTATTCGAATAAAAAATTTTACTTATTGTACTCGTAATTATCTTATAGTCACGCAATAATTAATTAAATATTTTTTGTAGGAATAATAGTAATATTTACATTATTGTGTTTTCATACGTAACGTAGCAATTGCATTAAAATATAGTTGAAAACACGCGATATGCTGTTTTTCATACAACAGTTATTTCTTCCTATCGGCGCTGACTGTGCAGTTGATAACAATGCTTTCGTATTGTTGTCTTTTACATATTATTCTACTTACTTTTACGATTGCTTATTCAGAAAATGGTAAGTAAATATTTCTGTGGTAAAATTTAAGAAAATTTTTCTTATTGAACAATAGTTATGTACGTGTTTCACAGTTTGCTTTATTTTTTTTAGTTATGGTACTTTACAACAGCAGTTATTTTATTGTTGTTTCACGCGTTGTTTAAATTTTGTCAGTGGTTGGTGCAGTTTGGCCATGAATCCTTTAGCGCCAGTAAAAATAAATATACCGTGTTTATTAAATATATTTTTTCATGTTCTTGTTGTTAAGTTTGTTTGTTTATTAAGTTAATAATAAAACACTTGAGCAATGCCTTCAGGGAAATATTTTTCAGGGTGACTGGTCTCTATTCAGGCGTTACAGACGTGGTGAAAAACCCAGAAAACTCCACGTGGCCAGCCCGTCCTAGCGAGGCGTAATCCCAACATTGAACTCCCAGTGTTCGGGGAAGGGAACCGCTTGGCCACTAGTGAGCCTATTGTTGTTAAGTAATAAACATATTAAGTTTTCATTATATTCTTTCTCTCTCTATCAACAGTTCCTATGTATTGCATATTTGCGAAAACTTTCTGTACTAGGGTAGAACTTTCAGATTGCTTTATTTGGGAGAGATGTTATCTAGCACCCAGCTTAGTTGTTTATATATTTTCTACATCCTAGTTCGCTCGTTCGACACTTTCCTTGTATTCACTGTATTGGTTTTCTATGAATGATTATAAGTTCATGCTGTTAGGGTTTGATATTGGAATATGACAATGAAACTCGAGGGCTATCTGCCAATAACAAAGTGCCTCCCAGAGATTGTCCATGTTAATTTCACCTCCATTTTGGTGCTAGACCTGTGAAAAAACCCGAAAAAGATGTGGCGCTCCATTGAAACTAAATTTAATTACAAATTGTTTTGATAAATGCTCGTTGTATAATTTATACTATGAAATTCTTAGAGCTGTATTTATGGTCTTATACAATATTTTGGTGCGAACTTTATACAGAATTCGACAACAAGACCAGATTGTTAAGAGTTGCAGGACTTGAGGTAATAAAAAAAAAACTTTTCGAAAAATAGTAATTTGATTTTTACAAGCGAAACTAATAACGATTTATTATTTTTTTTGTATAGAATGAAATATATATGCAGTACGACGAAAATTACAGGATCACTGGTGGAGAGTTATTCAACACGTTCATGACTGTTTTGAACAAAGCAAGATTTAGGTAAGTAATAAATGTATTAAATTAATACAATAATTGAAGAAAATAATATGGAAATGCTATAGTAAAACGCTATTTAAAAATTTTATCCAGATATTTTTCAGAAAATTTAACATTTTTTTAAACTTAAAACTAATATAGGAGAGAGTTGCTGTAATTTTACTACATCACAATATTTTAATCTTCACAGCATTTCATGTCGATTTTTCCAACTAAAACTGTATCGTGAAATACCGGCTATCCTCCAGATTCAAAATCAAAAATTTATAAAATTGCAGTTCATTTTTGTGCTGTTTTATAAACTACTACTAAAAGTACAATTTCAGCAATCTGTTTCCTGAATCGAATTTATTATTTCATGCCATTTTCTTACAATCGTACGATTGCTGTAATCGTACGATTGTAAGAAAATGCGAATGTAAGAATCGTACGAACTTTTGCATCGATTAAAATTAGAAATTGCAATAATAAGGTAAATTGTATTTATTATTTCTTTGGAGATATTGGTTTTGGTATTGCTGACAGTATTCATTAAATTCACGAGTTTTGTTTTAATAAGTCTACGGTGTTTTCACACTACTGTACTGTTATTTCTTTGAATGTACACCATTTCTCGTTTTTATTGCTGTAATAAAAAGTTAATTTTCACATGCTAATCTATAATGAATTGTGCTTTCTGAAATGGCACCGGTACTATATGCTGGAATATTTGTTAATGTGACTTCAGAAATTTGACATATAACACTCATTTGCGTATCTAACTTATTTAGACTTCAAATTTTGTAAATTAACACTTGCACGTTGTAAGTGGTACCAGATTATATGTAATAATCTCATCACAACCTGTTGATAGAGTTAGAAATTTGCACCGGCAATATTGAGTCAGATTTTCTTTGGTTGTTAAGTTTATGGAATTCCTTTGCTTAGAAAGAAACAGTTTAAGTGGCAAACTGTTGTAAACTTCCATACTTGAAATGAACTAATGTTATTTTAAAGGCAAAAAAATGAGTAATTTGTAAGGCTAAAGGTGCGGCTTGTAAGAAGTATTTGCAGGAATTTTCCACTTGAAATGTGGTGAGCATCTGTGAAATGTTGCCTCGAGTTGTCACGATGCGCGATGGCGTCTTTGGAAAGATTCCGATCTGCTTTTATTTAATTGAACTTTGGAGCTTGATTTGCGGTACTGTAGTCCATCGATCGTTCAACGTTCCTTTCAGTCAATCAATAAAGATTACTTCTCATCAAAGGAGATGATAGAAACACTTTTCCAGTATTGATGGATGAATGGGTTTTTTCCTGTGTTACGCTACCCTTTAAAAACGAAATACATGTATTGTAATTGTTTACATCTATAACGTATCACAAGGATCAAATAAGTTATCGTTATATACTGTGTTAACAAAGAATAAGTTTTTATAAAAATGCCAGTGCAAAACGTCACCACGCTAATGTCACTAACTAGAAAGTAACTGTCAAATAGTCAATAGTTTTTTCAATCAAATTTAATTAGAGATAAAAATGGTAACTATCAATAAGTAATTAATACTTAAACGGATTTGCACATAACGCTTTTATGAAAATTCGCCTATTCAGATGAATATCATCGCTATCCGTATCATTATACATTAAAAGTTATTGACATAAATGGGGAACTATTGTACGTTATCAACATTTCTGGATTTCCAAATTCACAAAGGATATTTTTGAATTTAAAAATAATTTTGGAAGCATTAGTCGACGGCATTTTATAAACTACTGGATAGGCACTTATCTATCCACAATTAGTAACAAACATGAACTGTTGGCCAAATAGAGATTATCTTCTGTTGCTTTCTATGGATTCGTAGGAATACTATCGAGTATTAAAAGTTCTTTTATATAAGATTTTTGAAACCTTTCGCATTGTCTACAGTATTTTACTGTGTATCACGATTCATTCCGGGCCAGTATACCTAATTCTTCGAGCAAAGTGCTTATATCGTAAAGCAGGGCAGCTATTTGCCTTGATGCAGGATCTACTTTTACATCCTCGATTTGATCCTCTACTAAGTAGATCGTTGATTCCTAAATGCGAAGCATTAATCTGCTGTAAAACTCTGGTTCTTTGTTTTTCTGAAATTACTGTGGCAGGTTCTTAACATGTATTTCTTTAAATCATAGTAGAGTTTGATGTTCTGTGGTATGGACTATTCATGTACTGGCCATCCTTCTAATTTATGTTTCTTCGAATTGGTTTACTTGTACGAAACAGTATACTCTCGATATCAGATCGGCGATATTTTGTCGACGATCCGATATCGAGAGTATACTGTTTCGTCCAATAGCAATACAGTCCGGTAACTTCAAAATGGCGCATGTTGTCTGTGACGTGATTTTCGGTAATAAAACGGCAGAGTAAAATAATAAATCTTATATATTTTTATTCTGAAATTAGTATTATTTGACACATATTTTATTGAATTAAATTAAAATAAAATTACGTAATTAAAAACGGAATAAACAAAAGAAAATTTAATTACATAAAAAGTAAAAGATACTTTTTTCTATCACTAGAATTTGTATAAACACAACATTCATTTCTGATTAATTGTTGCCTGATGTTTTGGCTCTGAATATCACTTCAATTGTCAAAAATTTCTACATCATTGTCTTGTATAAAAATCAATTCTAGATCTGGAGTAAAGTTGAAATGGTGCCGTTCGATTTCCGGTTCGTCAAAAAGAACACTTCACGATTCGTTGAACTCAGACTAGGTCCGTTTAATGACGACGGTTTACAATATAATACAATCTTCTCAAACAGTGAAAGCTTGATTTTAATTGTTCAAAAGAACGGTCAATAACCACTTGAAGTTTTATAGTGGTATCTTTCTTTAGTTTCTTTTGTTTGTCTATTAACAGGTGTACCAACCATGGTTATAGTGGATATCCACTGTTCCCAAACGTAATTTGATTTTATTAAAATGGTGTCAACATTAGACTAACAGCACTCGGAGAAGACAAATTGAAACAAAAACGTTTGCGATTTCTGAAAGAAATACATTGTTTTATTTGAGAAAAAAATAGGTGTTTTTGAATAGAAGAAAATGTACGGAATTGTAATATAAGTTATCTTTGAAATACTTTAGAAATGATTTACTCAATATCACGGTTTCGAACTTTTGATACACTCATGAAGTATTAGTATATTTCTTGTACTTCTAAGCGGGTTTGGTACTATTTCATGTTAAATCTAAAGATCTCTTGTAAATGACAGCTTGTTATATAAGTGGTGTAAATTGTTGAACTTAAGACACTTCGAAACGTCAAAAAATGAAAATAAATAAATAAATAAATAAATAAATAATAATTCCAAAGAAATTTGTTTGTTTGAATGTTAGTGTGTAAAGGGTACGATTTCATTTATCTGTTTGAACCTTAATAACTTTGTTGTGGTTTTAACTTCGCGATCCATTCCCGGTAAAGTAGAGCCATCTGACTCTTTGTGACCGGGAAAGTTCAGCAACTCGTTGTTGCTTTATTATAAAGACGTTCTCTTTGAATATTTAATTTAAACATAAATTTTGTCTTCTTAATCTACGCACGACTATAATTTGATTTCAGAATATCAGATGATTTTTGATTACAAGCATCGAAGATTTTAGTTGACATCATTTTAAATGTTACATTGTAAATGCGTGATTTAAATTTTTAAATATAAAACTTGGCTTTTTTAAGATATGAATTGGTGAAACCTATTGCAACATCATTTGGTATGAAGACAACAAACGGAAGCTGGAAAGGAATGGTTGGACAAATTGTCAATAAGGTAAGCTAATGAGAAGATGTTAATTTATCCGGGTTGTCAGACTCGCCGTGATTTAGCTTTGGTACATACTTATGCTCGACAAACCATTCATCATATCTTATTGGTGCTCATTGACATCACTGGGGGAAGGCTGGCCATAATTATTCACCTAATAATAGGCAAGTTGGCTAGGAAATCATTGAGGCCTAGATTCTGCTTACCGCTGTGAAGGATTTGGAAACAAGTTGGACTACGAATGCCGGTATGGCCACAAGTAATGGCTCTACAGATCTTGAAATGAGAATGGGAAAAGCTGCTCCTGGGATGTTTTGTTGTGTGGTAGCTGCTGGAAGCAGTCAAAGAGACTGCAACCGTCTACATAGAATTTCAGTGTGGTACTGAGAAGTCTGTCTCTGCCTCAGTCTCTCGAAAAACGTTGGATTCATGTGACTTCTAAGTCTCAGTACTGAGTCCCTCCCACACAATTATGGTCAGCCATATTGCATTAATTTATCATTCATGTCTAATTTTATATTTAAAATGTGTTTTGTACATAGACTTTTTATTATAGAAAAAAATATAAAATTTCTGTACTGAAATATTACCTATTAATAAAAATATATTAGAAAGCAGATATTACCTTCAATTCCCTTGTGATGACGGAAGAACGATTGAAAGTGATTGATTATTCTTCAAATGTCGCGTTCGTAAGATATCCATTTATGATAAAAGTACCAAAGAAAATGTTTAATTGGACATCTCTGATTCGACAATTTTCTCTGATAGTAAGTTGATTTATATTTTATTTGTTTGCAAAAGTTAAAAAGTTTTAAACGCGTGATTTATTAAAATTTTACAGGTATGGATATTAATGTTTACTTCTACATTAATATGTGGATTAGTGATTTACAAAGTGTTGAAAGAAGAAGCACGTCTGGATGAGAACACTCCAGATTGGACTGTGTCGAGAGCTTATTGGTTTCTTTTTGGAACCTTTCTCAATCATGGTTGAAATTAAAAATTAAAATATATATCTTGTAATGTCAGAAACTTCATTTAAGATTAGATTTTTTCTCTTACTAGGAGCACGCCTAAATTTCGTAGTTAGATTTCCTTCGAGAATAATTATTGCAGTATGGTTGATAGCAACGGTGGTGCTGGTATAGAGTTATACTGGCATTCTACTGTCTTTCATGACAACTTCGAAACTAGAATTTGTCCCACGAACTGTCGAAGAACTAGCAACTACTGTTCAAAGAGGAGATTTTTCATGTGGCACTGTGACTGGCAATGCAATCACATCGTATCTGATGGTATGCATAGAAGTTATCACTTTCATAACAGAGCTAATATGTTTTCAAAGTATTTAGAAACTTGCGTCTTTCTAATAAATATATTTTTAAGCATTTAATATAATTCCATCTACAATATATGAAATGAAAAGTATTTTCATAAACAGTGGATCGTTTTGTGTTTAAGTACGAGTATGGAATTTTTAAAAATTATTTTATTAACTTATTTATTTCTGTTTTGTAGCATTCGACAGAATTACATATTAAAATAATAAATAATCATATTCAAGAGAGAAAGAATTTGTTTTCGGATGAAAATGGATTTCAAAAAGTATTAAAAGGACGATTTGCTTTCATTACTGAAGAATTTGCCATGAAACAGGTATTGAAAAAATAGGATTCGACAGAATTACATATTAAAATTATAAATAATCACATTCAAGAAAGAGAAAATTTGTTTTCGGAAGAAGATGGTTTTCAAAAAGTATTAGAAGGACGATTTGCTTTCATTACTGAAGAATTTGCCATGAAACAGGTATTGAAAAAATATGATGATACAGAAGTTCTCATTTCTAGTGATTCTGTTCAAACTTTTACAATGGGATATGGTTTGACGAAGGGATCAATTTACAAGCCAATTATTGATAAAATGTAAGTCTACGCTTTTTTATATCGTATTTAAAGAAAAATCATCATTTAAACGTAATGTTGTTTTTTACTCATTTCAGAATATCCAGATTATTCGATGCAGGAATAACCTATTATGAATATTTAGGTTTGTTCGAGATGACATTCATTTCGGAATCATATCGTCCGTTAATGGTGGAAGACTTACTAAGCCCGATTGTAATGCTATTACTTGGATACATGATTTCTTTCGTATGTTTCTTTATTGAACTATCATTTGCCAAAATATGGCCTGCTTCAGACATACATTGACTATGATTATAGTATCATAAATTGTCAGGAAATAAATAAACAGAAACGAAACACCTTTTTTCTTGCCGAGAAATACATATAATTAAAAGCACAAACGTTTTCAGCCCTATTGACAGGCCATCCGCAGGTTGTAAACGAAATTAAAACGAATATGTTTAATAAATAAAGTAAAAAATATTTGTATAAGGAAATAACAACAACGAAAGAACATTTTGAAATATAAAAATATATAAAATTAAGATAAAACGAAACAAAAATAACGTAAATCTTCAAATATAATTAACTCTGGTCGGAGTTCCTGGTAAATTTCTTAACCATGAACTTCCATGCTGACGGCAGGCTTTTGGCATCTCTCGCATTGAGAAATTTACTAAAATTTTAGACCAAAGTTAATTAAATTAAAAAATTTACGTTATTTTTTGTTATGTTTTACATTAATTTTTTCTATTGTTATAACTCTTATATGCTCATATGTTGTTGTTATTCCCTTGAGAAAAATTTTTGATTTAAATTTTCGTATTCTATTCATTTGATTCTTTTAATTTCGTTTTTAATTTTTGGATGGCTTGTTAATTGGGCTTAAAAACGTTTGTTTTTTTAATTATACGTACAAGTCGGCCCCCCTATAACACTGTTGATTATTCCGTTTTATATGAATTCTATGTTGTACGAGTCACTTAGATTTTGCAAATACATGTGCCGGCTGTAAACGGCTCACGTATTTGTAAAATCTAACCGAGTCGTACAACATAGAATTCAGATAAAACGGGATAATGAACAGTGTTATAGGGGAGTCGACTGTATTTCTCGGCAACAAAAAAGGGGTTTTGTTTCTGTTTATGATTATAGTGTTCTTTGTATGATTTTCTTTACAAGTATAATAACATATATAGAATTTATCATTCTTAAGACTAGATTTTTAGGTGCAAAATAGTGGGGAAAACAGGCTGAAATTTACATTTCATTTAGGCAATTAGTTTTATTCAAATAAAAATCTCTTGTAGTATGTGATATTTATCATTCGGTAAAGTTTATTTACTCGTCTCCTGACAAACGTTTACATATGGAAAAAGATTTTTTTGCTTCTACAGAAACAAGTCGAGCAAACCGTGTTTTAATTGTCTTTGCAATGAACAAATTCATGAATATGTGGGTTGTTCCAAGTTGACTGCTCAAGCTTTTCTTTTCCAAATCCCTCTTACGGTCTAGAGTTTGTTTGACTATCCGCTACTGACATTCCATATGTTTTCGGTTTCATCCGAACATTTTATTGCTCATACTAAAAACTTAAATTTGTGTACTGTTCTTCTTTCAATTTTTGGTCTTTTATGACCTGTTAAAATGTATATATGGCGGCAGTTTTTTGTTGCAACTGTTTAAGAAATTCTGAAGTCATCTGAAAACTTCACAATGAAGCACTGCAGCATTTATCCAAGTCTACCAGCGAGTTACTACTGGAACAGGTAGAAGAGGCAGACTATAAATGTCTTTGCATTACTGACCTTTTACTCGGCACTTTAGCAGTATTTTTTTCGTTTGATGCATATACAAATTTACAACAGAGTAATTTTCTCGAATATATTCACACATTCTTTGAATAGCATGTGCTAAACAAGTCATTTGTTTCCTATTTGGGTACATTTGTTGTAGTTGTTGAAAGCGAGAACCATCTAAAAGAATAAGAATTACATCGTCGTATGGAATTCCATGTGGTCAAAGCTTCGAGCAGGCATGACAACTGTGTTGTTAGGTCTTTTACCAAAAATATGTTTTCAGCAACATAGGTTTCTCATAGACACAAGTTAGAAAAACTATCAAGTTATTTAATACATACTTATTCAAGGCATCAGTTGTCTCATCCAAGATAAAGCAGACTGGATTCTCGTCCACAGTTCTTAACTTTTTTGGAAAGTTTCTTGGTAGACAGAATGCAAGTAATTCTTCAAAACAGTACTTTCATCTGGCAGTTTTTTTCCAATATGTATTTTTCAAGATAATTCTTAAAGAGTTTGAATAACGGAATTTTTGCCTTGAAAAATGTTTCAGCATTATCAAGAAGAAATTGAATATTTGAAGAACTGGTTGCATTTTGCGAGGCCTTCTTCTTCTTCAATAAACTTTATTTTTTTTCCGACACCGCGTGTCACATTCGGGTAAAGTGCAGGGTGTCCTTTTGTCTTATAAATGGCAAGATTCCGAAATTAAGAAACAGTCAGGTACAATGCCACGTTTTTGTGGCAAAGAAACGACTTAGAGCACCTGAGTCCTGAACCGTGTTATGTCATGACCCAACAGGTACCGCAAATTTGACAGTTGGCACATCGCACGTGAACAGAAGGGCAGAAGACACGAAGCAATCTCCAGACGCATATTACAACATTGTGGTACAAAAAGCTATTTACAAAGTGCAAGTCCTTTCAAAATAACGCTCGATAAGATTTTTCAGTAGGAGGTAGTTGACTTTGTTCTGAAGAAAGAGGCTCAGTTCACAGGGCCAATTACCACTCTTAGCATGCAAATTAAGTTTTACATGTTGCCTTATGTCATAAATCATTTGGCAGGTATAAATATAGTGCCGAACCCCGTCCTCTTCTCTACAGTAACTGCACAGCTTTGAACTTGACTTATGGAATCGACAGAGATACGTGTTGAACTGCCCGTGTCCCGTGAGAAACTGAGTCAACTAAAAGTTTGGACTAAACCAGCGACTGTGGAGATGTCGCTCGAGGCTTGGAAGGTAGCACCTGGAAATATGATCTAAGAGAATAGATTCCCACTCGTGCTGCTAAATGTCAATCATTTCCTTGCGAAGGAGAAGATTAAGTCTCGAGGATGGAAGAATATAGTAGTCAGGAAAGATGGTACGACAGTCAGCTCTTTTGTTCCCTGGAGTACCACAGTACCTTCTCGTCCACTCAATAGAAAAATTGTTGGAACTAGTTGAGATGATGTTGGGAATGTCCCTGCACAGTGGATGAAGACTGTCCTGTTTTATCAAGCCATGCAAAGCCGCAGAGCTGTCTATAATGATGTTAATCGCCCTTCCATAAAGGTTCTCCTCACACAAACGAACTGCGAAAAGAATGGTAAGGACCTCAGCCTGAAGGACCGAGCACTCCGGATGAAGAACACATGTGTGAAAGAAAATTTCTTTTTTCCTGAAATCAGAAAAAAACACACCCAATGCCATTACTAGTCCTGGATCCATCGGTGAAAACTTTCATTATAATATGGTTGCTGTCTATTGGTGTTTGTTATTTGTTACGAAGTAATGTTATGATTTACGTAAATAAACAGATTACGTAGTGAGTCACTCGCTTTCATGTAAAATAGAAACATTTTATTGTAAATATTCTTTATTTGCATAAATGAAAATTCAAAATATAATTAAATTTATATTCCTGTTTAATTAACACGTTTACGTGAAGCAATACAGAAAAAGAAACATCGTCACAATGCCCAACTGCAATATTTAATTATCTATTAATTTTTGTGATTTTCTTATATATCAGCACTTCGTGTACAATTAATTGGAATCTCGGAGTCATAAAGTATTCAATATCCAATCTCGATTTTAATATATCTAACACGGTTTTCGAGATGGAAAATAGACAAACCACAATCAGACAAAAGACAGATTGTCAATAGTGGGGATATTCTTGCCTAATTAAAATTTATTAAGTACTTTATTACATTTAAAATAGCATTACGTAGGACTACTATCCTTTGAAAACATTTTAAAACTTTAATTAATTAACTGACGTTGCATTATTCTTCGTTGTATATAGAAATAAATGCAAATAAAAATATGTAGATTCGATTTCAATGTTAGAAAATCTACGGAAAGTGAATGACATCATATTTTCTGCACTCCTGAAAATAATACAAACAATTAATAAAGTAAAAAAATATAAAAATAGATCATAAAGTAAAATTATTTTGTCAGTATGAATACAAGAAAAAATAATCTGGAAATTTTTGAATTAATTTGATCCTGTTACTTTTCTAAAGATTTCTGAGGATTCTCACTGGTAGCTGAGTGCATAAATCCACTGAACATTAATTCTTTTAGTTATGAGTAACATTATTAAAAGCTATGGCGAGCTCTACGGTTCATTAGAACTATTGATACTTACTTTTCTCCAGAATAAAGAGAGAATGAAGAACCGGACAAATCTCGAATAATTTAATGTATGAACATTAGTTCGTTACAAGTGGGTTAAAATATTACATAAAAGTGAAGTTAGTGCAACATAATAAATTCAAAATATTACAAAATTAAATACAGAATAATAGTCATTTTATGGAAATCGCGATAAATTGATTATATTTTTCCAGGATCTATATTCTATCAAATACTTTTTCTGGTAGCTTCAGATTTCATACGATAAAAGATAACATGTTTCCAAGATTCGTACACTTGCATACTACAATTACTTCAAAATCTCTCAGGATGTATTAGTAGAGTAATATTGTATGTCAAAATATAATTCTCACCACACCTCACTTGTAGTATTGAGCGTTTTATAAACAAA
The DNA here is from genome assembly GCF_000671375.1 of Centruroides sculpturatus. Taxonomy (NCBI): domain Eukaryota; kingdom Metazoa; phylum Arthropoda; class Arachnida; order Scorpiones; family Buthidae; genus Centruroides; species Centruroides sculpturatus. The sequence goes on along the minus strand of NW_019385071.1, from coordinate 297,450 downwards.
TAATCTGTACATATAAGTTGTATATATTTTGTATGGCTTGTTCACAGCACACACTTATAACTAACGTTTGATAGCTTTCGATCAAATGAAGATCTTGAGACAACCATAGGAAAGAGAAACCGTGTCGATCTATAAACTTTTCAATCCAAGTAATTGCTCATAGAGGAGCAGCATAATATAATACAGACGAAATCATCGAACCAAATAATCTTAGATAGATATAAGCGGAAGTAATTGTAGCTCTTGAAAGAACAGGCCATATTGAATTTATTGTTATTTTAGCCTTATATATATAACATAATTTTTAGTCTGTATAAATTATATAGAAGATGAAAATAATACTCCCAAGTAGATGTAATTCGAAACGACTTGTAAAAGCTGATTATAATAAACCAGTTTTCTTTGGGTGATCGAATACCATTACTTTTGTTTTACAAACATTTATAGTTAATCCATAGCTACATCAAAATTTCTCCAGAATTGCAATTTTACTTTGTAACATTTGTGGGGTATCAGCAAGAATTACAGTGTCGTCAGCATGCATTAATATATGTAACTCAACTTGATCAGAGAGAGAACTCCAGGTAAGACAAATTTAGCATGTCGAATTATCAGATTATTAACGTAAAAATTAAAAATTAATAGGTTCAAAATTTTATCCTGTAAATTCCAATATCAATACTAAATGAATTAGTCATTTCGGCTAATATCTTGACTCTTGCAGTAACTTTGGTATATATATCAATTATAATGCCAAGAAACTGTTTATTCATGCCCATTCTTTCTAATACAGACCACAAAACTTTATGATTAACGCTACCAAATCAGAGCCAAAGCCTTACAGTCAGCACAAATTTTCATCTGTTTTTCTGCGATTTTTAATTGTACCAATGCGTTTAATACAAATACAGTAGAGCCTCGATTATCCGACCCCTGATTAACCGACACCTCAATTAACCGACCGTCCTAGTCGGCAAATTACAAATGTCCGCTAGTGATGTGGCGCTACAATATTTGGCTATGTCTTGGCTACTTTAATATTATTTTTACGTGTTTTAGCTGGCAACACTCATTCGACCATGAAAGGGAGCCAGTATTTAAACGACGCTTAATTTTCTAATTTTTAACTATACATTAGCGACGATTATTATTTTGAAAAATTTTTGTTAGGCTTAACATCGATGAAAATTCAACGCGAAGTAGGTTAATAGCGACATACTAATATACTAATTACATGGGATATAATAATATACTACACTAATAATGAATTTTTTCATACTTTTCGGTTATCCGAATTTTCAATTATCCGACCAACCCAGCCCCCAATTGAGTCGGATAATCGAGGCTCTACTGTAGTTGATTCTGACACGAAACCTGTTTGGTCCTGGCACAAAATATTATATTTAATAATTTAATCTTTAAATCTTTTATTTAATAAAGACGTAAATACTTTACCAATTACAGCAGGGCTTCTTAAACTTTCTTTATTCACGACCCCATTTATGATTGTGATTTCTTTCGCGACCCCCAAAAAAAATATAAAATAAAGATGTATACAAGTTTGCAAAAACAATAATGGTGTATTACTACAGTTCACTCTTGTGTTAAAACGGAACAGAGATAACTGAATACACTGAAAAGCGAAAACACTACACTAGTTCACACTAAAGTGTTGCTGAATCATTGTCTCACTGCACCAGAAGTGACACAAAGCGCAATTCACGAAACCTATGACACAAACCGTGCCATTTTCAAACTCACAAATTATTTTCAATATTTTGCATTAAAATCTCGCGACCCCAAGATTTCGCTAAGCGACCCCAAATGGGGTCGCGACCCATAGTTTAAGAAGCCCTGAATTACAGAAACGAAGATATAAGTCGGTAATATTTGGGGTCATACAAATTGCATTTTTATCACGCTCCACGTATTTTCTTTTTTAAAAGTAAATATCTATAATGATTTTTCTTTCCAATAAACCTCTTCTATTTCACGTGTTTTTCATCAATTTTACGTTTATATAATTGAATGTTTGTTAAGTTACGTTAATTATAATTACACCAAAATAAAAATATAAAATTATTCACTATTTTCCATGTACTTTTTAAAATTTACCTTTGTAACAATTGAGCCTCAACGTTAAGACTTTACACATGTCTGATTGTTTAATTAATAAATGTCGTAGAAAAATTGATGGAGCGAGATTTAAATGTAAAACTTAGAGAAAACTTCTAAATAAAGGAAAATCTGGGAGTACCATGTTTTGAATGAACTCTATACTCTTTCTCTTTGTTACATGTAATAGAAGAAATATTAAAAAAACAAAAATTCATGATTTCATAAAATTGAATCCTCGGTTACAGTTTACGTGTTCAAAAACTCTTAAACAACTGAACTTGGTTCAGGTGTTTCAGAATTGCGGTTCAACTATCAATCAAAAAATACAGTAGTATTGAGTATATGTAAATTAGATAATATATTCGATAATATACCATTTTTCACGGTAAAATCACAATTTTATTGCTATTTATTTTAGTATTTATAAAATGACTAAACTTACAGTAAAAATTTTTTAGTCGTTTAATGCTTTATACCAGTAAACGTATACACTGTCCTCTTCCGGAATCACTTTATCGGGTGCTGCAAAATTTATAACAATATAATTTCATATGGTATATTTGTAAAATATTTGTACGAATCGAATTAAGAATAACATTAAAAAATTATATTAATAATAAAATGAATTAGGAAGAGAGCATAAAAATAACTGAAATACTTACATTGTTCAAAATAGATTGTCGAATTGTCGACTTTTTTATAAAGTTGCCAGTAAATTCTTTTTTCGGGATCATTGACTAGACCGAATATCATATATATATACTTACCCCACGGATAATCATGATATTTAAATCTGAAACGATTTAAATGTCGTTTTACATAAAGATAATTGAATTAGTAGCATATAATATGATTTTAATAATCTTAATACAGTAAATTCCTGGTTTAATAAACTCTGTAAAATTATTTACTATATACCTTATGGTCGCGCCAATCCGAACAAATTGAAACAAGTGGTGATTTGGAATAAAAGGTTCAGGATATTGTGTGTACATTTTGATGCCATTTTTTACTATTGGAAGATACTTTTCAGTGTATAATAGAAATTAGAATTGTTGTTAATTCAGTCAAAGACAGTGACAGAAAGAATGAGCAGCAATACACACGACACGTGGGTTATATCTAATTTATAAGTGAGTTTCGAGTATACAGTAAAATTGATTCGTGCATTATTTGAAATAAAGAAATGGTACAAATTTTACGGATTACAAGAGGTTCGGCTTAGCCTGGGCGTAGGAAAACAACAAACATGTGTTTACCGTATCGCATGGTAATTATGTTGAATCTATTATAACTAATTTCGACTAATATTTCTTTATAGATTATCGAGTAATAATAATGTGACGGTCCAAAACCCTTTTGTTTTAGAACATTATTACCTTTCTAATAAACTTCGTGATTAGGTAAAAAGGGAAAAAAGGAGACTTTTCACGTGACACTTGGTTACAGCAATAAATTGCCTCGTTCATAGTCAAACGCGACGTTTGATATAAACAATATCTAGATAGATGACCAGATTAAAGAAATTATTGTCAGATGAATGTTAATTTATGGATGAGAGCTGTCATACCAATAGAAATCTTCTAGACACCAATATCTATAAATTAAACACACTTCTCTGTGTCAGTTGTCCGTACAAGCTAGATCCAGACATCAACACGCTAACAGGTGTGCGTATAATTCATTAATGATCAATAGTTCTCACCCTCTCAAAAATAGTATAAAGAGGGCTTGGACACAGTCCACAAGGCGGACACCTCCAGGGCGGACATCGACTACCACATCTACTGACCCATACCGTCACGCTATCCGTCGCTAACTCGCCATAACTGCCGTGACGATCCAGGAACGTTTTTACCAACGACCCATATTACGGATCAAAAACTTAGAGGTATTTTTTGGGTATGTATTTGTAAACTCTCTTTCCCTGCGAAGTCTCTCTCCGAGAGGTCTCCCTATCGTCTCTTAATTTAACTTAGAGAACAAAGATTAGATGTTCCATATAAAAGACGAATCATTATCGCAACATAAAATAGAATTTTTGTAGCTCTTTACCTTCACGTTTGATATTTAGAATTTTATAGTTGTTTATTAAATGTGTTATTCTTGTTCAACCTGTGTATTTATTTGGGAACCTGTCAACTTACTCATTAACCTACCCACTCATTTTATTTTGCCCTCCTATAAAGCAATCCTCTGACAGAGCCGCCGGTAAGTGGGGACAACTAACCCCCTCGGTTCTCACAATAAATTTAATCATGAAACGATAAGAAATAAACAAGAATAGAATTTTATCATTTAAATTCTAAATTCTAAAATACTATGAAAGTGTTTACAAAATTATCAATTGTAATCATGTTTGGACAATATAAATGTAGATGAATCTATAATACATTCTGTATTATACTAAATAAATGAACCAGAAACGAGTTGCTCAACTTTCTCGGCAACATTCAAAATTTCGGTTGCCTCATCTGTTATCATATTTTATTAAAACAATTTTTAAAATTTTTAAATATTAAAAAATAACAAAAAGCTTAATTTTGACAGTAGAAATGAGTTTTATAAGAAATGGCAATAACAAGTAAAAAGGTCGTTAGTCCTACCCTACTGAAAATACACACGATCCCTTTTATCTTTCTAACTACTTAATCTTTAGCCACCAAAATTACACATTATTGATCTCCCTGATAAGCAAAACGGCCAGCAAAATTTTAGATACATTCCATAAAAAGCACAGGAATTATTAAACTTCAAAGAAGATANTTCTTGTAAAGTTGTAATTATTTTAATTATTTTTATTTCCAAACTGATTTTAACCAGTTCTATAGTAAGGTAACATTCCAATAGACAATATGCAAAGCTTTTTTTTTCAGTTTACAGCAGTATTTATTACACAAAATTTAAGTAAAGCTTAACATGCCGATCTTGCCCCGATCTCCCCTAAACACGCTTCTCTGTGTCAGTTGTCCGTACAAGCTAGATCCAGACATCAACACGCTAACAGGTGTGCGTATAATTCATTAATGATCAATAGTTCTCACCCTCTCAAAAATAGTATAAAGAGGGCTTGGACACAGTCCACAAGGCGGACACCTCCAGGGCGGACATCGACTACCACATCTACTGACCCATACCGTCACGCTATCCGTCGCTAACTCGCCATAACTGCCGTGAAGATCCAGGAACGTTTTTACCAACGACCCATATTACGGATCAGAAACTTAGAGGTATTTTTTGGGTATGTATTTGTAAACTCTCTCTCCCTGCGAAGTCTCTCTCCGAGAGGTCTCCCTATCATCTCTTAATTTAACTTAGAGAATAGAGATTAGATGTTCCATATATAAGACGAATCATCATTGCAACGTAGAATAGAATTTTTGTAGCTCTTTACCTTCACGTTTGATATGTAGAATTTTATAGTTGTTTATTAAATGTGTTATTCTTGTTCAACCTGTGTATTTATTTGGAAACCTGTCAACTTACTCATTAACCTACCCACTCATTTTATTTTGCCCTCCTATAAAGCAATCCTCTGACAGAGCCGCCGGTAAGTGGGGACAACTAACCCCCTCGGTTCTCACAATAAATTTAATCATAAAACGATAAGAAATAAACAAGAATAGAATTTTATCATTTAAATTTTAAATTCTAAAATACTATGAAAGTGTTTACACTTTCATAGTATTTTAGTATTATTTCATAGTATTTACAAAATTATCAATTGTAATCACGTTTGGACAATATAAATGTAGATGAATCTATAATACATTCTGTATTATACTAAATAAATGAACCAGCGACGAGTTGCTCAACTTTCTCGGCAACATTCAAAATTTCGGTTGCCTCATCTGTTATCATATTTTATTAAAACAATTTTTGTTATTTTTAAATATTAAAAAATAACAAAAAGCTTAATTTTGACAGTAGAAATGAGTTTTATAAGAAATGGCAATAACAAGTAAAAAGGTCGTTAGTCCTACCCTACTGAAAATACACACGATCCCTTTTATCTTTCTACCCACTCAAACTTTAGCCACCAAAATTACACATTATTGATCTCCCTGATAAGCAAACCGGCCTGCAAAATTTTACATACATTCCATGAAAGCACAGGAATTATTAAACTTCAAAGAAGATAAACAAGATCGTCTATCCCACACACTAACACCCAAATATAAAAAAATTACCATTAAATATTTTTGCATTTTTTGACACATCAAAGAATTTCCTACGTTTAGAAACGTAAAAATCTTGAAGAATAATTTTTTTACCGATCGTCATAATTTCCCTCCGTTATATAGAGCAACCGATAATGTAAAAATGAAATGATAAGCAGTTTTATCAAAGATATTTTAATAATTCATGCGCTATATGTGTTACGTTCTGTAATACATAAAATACATAGAGTGGAAAGCAAAGCCATTAGAAATAGATATATAAAAATTTTTACTGTAATTAGTATTAATGTAGAAGATAATTTATCTCTCTCATTCCTTGAATATTCATCTAACACTTTTAATAAATAAATAAACCTATTGATATGTTAATACTCTAAAATATGCAATTAGCTGATACCCAGGCCAAAAAGTAACAAAATTACTTGCTTCGTCTGAAAAATTGACAATGGAATGGTAATGATTAAGAGGAGTAATCTCATGTCCTCGTGTTCTACACACTAGGGTATTGTATTAATAAAAAAAAACGGTCTTAATTAATAACTTTAAACAAAAGCCACAAAACTACCTTTTTCAATATAAGAATTGATGTGTGGGTAAGAATTTCATGGAGAAAAGAAACAGATGATAAAAACTTACCGAAATTTATTATCTAATTCTGAAGCTAATCGCATGACATCGTAAAACGTCGAATTAACGGGAACGTTTAATAAAATATTAAAAATGATATCTTTGTCTTGTCCAACGAAAATAAAGTAGCTAACACGGTGCTTCGAGAGTTTTTTAGAATCGATTTCTTCCTGCATCGTAATGTTACCTGAAAAGATTTAATAATAATCAATGTGGAAACTGTAAATACCAAAAGAAATTCAGATACCAACGTGGTTTGACCATTGAGCATTTTAATTTTCCCAAATCGACAAATGTTTTTCTATTCAGTATTGGAAGTATTAAGTATGTTGCCAAACTATCCCCGAAGGATCCGTCTTGGTTTTGTTGCGAAATGATATAATTAATGGCTTTCGTTACAATTTGTTGTTTCGCGATGCTGACGTTTAAATCCACGGAAAATAGCGCCTATTAATATAAATCGACGTAATAAAATTAATAAAACAAAATACAATTAGTGTATTTACGTAGTAATGAATTATTGAAACTTACGTGCATTAAAATGGCAGTTGTGTGCAAATTTCCGAAGCTACCGTCTTCATTCTGTAACGTAGTTAATTGCTCTGTTATTGCGCTAAAGGATGGCATTTTTCTATTATACTTAAAAGTTTCATCCGTGGAAGAGTTTATTTGATATGATTTAATTCGGTTTTCCATACACCACAAAGCCATAATAGCATACGCCTGAGTATCTGTAGAAAATTTCAAAAATAAATATATCGAACTTTTAAAATTTTATAAGAAAGACGATTAGAAAAATTTCAATATTATAAATTTGCCTTTTTTCAATAATTTGATATTTGCCCTTTATCTGTGCACGTGTCCGAATCGAAGAATAAATGTTATTATTAAATCCTCGGACACTTTATTCATTTTACTTATTTATGTTATATACATTATTCTTTATATACTTTCGAGACATAAGAAAATAAATATTATCAGAAATTCTCTTAACTTTAAACTTCGAAAGACTTATTTGTAAAGTCTGAAATTTAAATTGCTCTCTTTAATTAAATAAACGACATTAATACAATGCTTTGTAATATGTTTGAATTCAGGTAACAAAATTCTTAATTTTTACTCAAATACATAAACAACTTTTTGACAAAATGTACACCTTACAATTAACCCAATGCTGTTAATAGTGCTGCATTACAATACTTATCTGCTGCTTTAGCTAGCTTCGAGGTAGATGCTGTATATGCTACAGACGTGTACCTTATAGTGTAGCTATAGGTAAAGTACTGTATATATTAGTAGCGTATTCTGTATTTGCAAGATATCTAATACCATACACGCAGCGGCAAAAATATATTTCTATTAATTAGAAAAATTAATTTATATATAAAATTTCTATTATATGAAACATACATATGATTGATTAGATATTAGAATATAAAACATATTTTTTCTGTTTATAAACTTTCATTAATCAAATGAGATATTTATCATTACCTATCGAGTATGGTGAATTCTTTATTATTAATGCAGTTTCTTCTAATTTTCTTACTTGCCGTGACAAAAGAGTTTCATTTGAATTACAAATTGCCAATGCAACCATAGCATTAATTGATTTTGTCTTTTCCATTTTCTCTTTCAGTAATTCTACTAAATCGTACCCTTGAAAGTTTCTCGGATCAGAACAAATTGCCAGTAACGAATGTACGTAGGATGCTATTTCGTATGCCTCGATATTTTCTACGCCTTTTCTGAAAAACGTATAGGCCTATATAGTTTTACGTAAAAGAAGTAATCAATCGTCAAGTACAAAATATTTTGCATTACGTGAGTAAAGTTCCAGAAAGTTGAAGTTTTAGTTGCTTTAACATTAATTGACTTTCATGTAGTTCGAAATTCAGACTATCGGAGAGACGAAGTGTGACAATGGCTCGACTGGTGTCCTTTCCCCAACCCCAATCCGATCTTCGTTGCCTAAGCAACCAAGAAAGCCCTTTTCCTGTACTTTCTATTACTCCAGGTATATCTTCGATTCGATAACCTTCTATTTCTAAAATAAAATAAAATAAAGTAAATAAGAAAAAAATAATTACTGTTTATAGCTATATTTGATAATTATGTAAATATAATTACAACTTACGGCAATCGCGTTCGTCAGACTTATCTGTACAGTCTCCCTCACCGTCGCATACCCATGCAATTGGAATGCACTTTGCATTATTTTTACAATAAGTTTGATCTTTTTCACAATAGGGGTAATCTGCAAATGGATCAATATTTTATTATAGGATAGTTACTTTCATAAAATATTTTTAATGTTTNATAAAATAAAATAAAGTAAATAAGAAAAAAATAATTACTGTTTATAGCTATTTTTGATATTTATGTAAATATAATTACAACTTACGGCAATCGCGTTCGTCAGACTTATCTGTGCAGTCTCCCTCACCGTCGCATACCCATGCAATTGGAATGCACTTTTGATTATTTTCACAATAAGTTTGATCTTTTTCACAATAGGGGTAATCTGCAAATGGATCAATATTTTATTATGAGATAGTTACTTTCATAAAATATTTTTAATGTTTTTAACAACATATTTCGTATTAAGGATCATATTCATATGAATAAAATGAATGTTCTGTCTGAAGCGTTTAGGTTTAAAAAAACACTTATGGAGTTTTATATTTGCGTGATATGTTCTAGAATTTATATACCACGGGTGGGCAGAAAAGAGTTCAGTGTGAGCCGAAATGTAGGTTGTGCAAAATGCATGGAAGCTACAGTTCTGTACTTTTTTATTCTGTACCGCACTTCTGTGTCGCAACTTTATTATATAATATAAATATGGAGAGCGAACCGCCAACGAGACGACGAGAGCGGGACGAGACCCGACTTCGCGAGAGCCGACGACGATTGAAGAAGAACGCGCGAAAAGACGAAAGACGAAAAAGAAGTCATACATTTGTTTTTTACAACAATTACAATATTTTTTATGTAATTTGTATTCCTTAAAACGTTCCTGTTATCCAAATCTTTCTTACCTCAATTAAAGTTTTTCAAAAGACAAAAAAAAAGTCTCACATAAATATAATATAAAACAAATATTGAATATTTCTAATAAACANAAATTAAAGAAAATTTATGTGATTGTATGCAACGTTGTACCCTGACTTCGCGATTTTCGTCAGACAAACCTATCGCGTGAATTTGTATTACTGTATTATAATATAACATAACAGAAGGGTGAGAAGTTTCTAATAATCTTAATATTTGTTGTTGTTATTTTTTGCCCGAACAAAGCCGAGCTCATCTCATCTACTGATTTTTTGTGTATAAGGAGAAAAATCACATTAAGAATGTTACAAGACATTGAAGTTATTCGACCAAACAATTAGGATTCATACAAACACCCATCAACCTTATAATGTCACTAAAATAATAATAAACTAATAAGCCTGTGATTTAAAGGCGTGTATTCAGTATGTTCTCAGTAGCTTCCTTCAAGTTTAGAACAGATCGACACGAGAAGACCTCAAATACATTTGACGAAGAAAACATAATTTATGTTGCTAAATAATCAATTTAAACAAATTAATAATAACGACAATTGTAACAGTAAGAAAGCAGTTATTATTTATTTTTGCGAAAAATTTTCAATAAAAAGTGTACGATACTGATATTTCTCTATATTAAAACACTGTGTAAAAACTGAATTTGATGTTATTACATTTTCACATGCCAAATCGTAATAATAGTAACGATTATAGCACATCTACGTTATCTTATACATTTTATATGCCGTTGAATAAAAGCAACATATACAACACTACATTCTACAATGTTTATTCGAATTTATATTATCAAAGTAATTTTTAAAACAATGTATATTATTTTGTCACTTTTCTTCAGTTTTTGTTTTATAGAGTTAATCGATCTGGCAAGTGAGCAGCACATATTAGAAGCACAGAACATAAAAAAATAAATTCTTGAAAGAAACTTCAAGACAGCACCAGTTTATTGTACAGGCCTTGCAAAATGCAGTCAGTTCTTCAAATAATCAACTTTCTCTTGATACTGCTGAAACATTTATCAGGGCAGAAATTCCGTTATTGAAACAAATTTAAGAATTATCTTGAAAAATATATTGGAAAGTAATTGCCAAATGAAAGTATTATTTGGAAGAATTACTTGCATTTTGTCTACCAACAAACTTTTCAAAAAGAGTTAAGTACTGTGGATGAGAATCCAATCGGCATTATCTTGGATGAGAGTACTGATGCCTTGAGCAGCTGTGTATTAAATATCTTGATAGTTTTTCTAATTAGTGAATACATGAAAGGTATGTTGCTGAAATCATATTTTTGAAAAAAAAATCTAACAGCACAGTCGTCATGCAAGCTTCTAACGATGCCTGCTCGAAGCTTTGGCCACATAGAATTCCATACGACGATGTAATTCTTATTCTTTCAGATGGTTCTCGCTTTCAACAATTTGAACAAATGTACCCAAATATGAAACAAATGACTTGTTTAGCACATGCTATCCACAGAGTGTGTGAATATATTCGCGAAGATTACTGTGTAGTAAATTCGTATATGCCAGAAACGAAAAAATCTTCGCTAAAGTGCCCAGTAAAAATTAGTAATACAAAGACATTACTTGTCTGCCTGTTCCACCTCTTCTAATAGTAATTCGCTGGTAAACTTCAATGACTGCTGCAGTGCTTCATTGTGGAAATTTTCAGATGACTTCAGATATTCTTAAACAGTTGCAACCAAAAACTGCCGCAATATATAAATTTCAACAGGTCATAAAAGAACAACAATTGGAAGAAGAACAGTACACAAATTTAAGTTTTTATTATGAGCAATAAAAAGTTCGGATGAAACCGAAAATATATGGAATGTCAAACAAACTAGACCGTTAGAGGGAATTGCATAAAAAAAGCTTGAGCAGTCAACTTGGAACAACCCAGATATTCGTGAATTTGTTCAATGCAAAGACATGCACCAGACAATTAAAACACGTTCGATCCACTTGTTTCTGTGCAAAAATCCGGTCTTAATAAAAATAAATTCTATATATATGTTTTTATACTTGTAAACAAAAACACATAACGAAGAATATAATCACAGTCAATGTATGTTTGAAGCAGGCCATATTTTGGCAAATGATAGTTCAATAAAGAAACATACGACAGAAATCATGTATCCAAGTAATAGCATTACAATCGGGGTTAGTAAATCTTCCACCATTAATGGTCGATATGATTCCGAATCGAATTTCATTTCGGACAAACCTAAATATTCATAATAGGTTATTCCTGCATCGAATAATCTGGATATTCTGAAATGGGTAAAAAAACCAACATTACGTTTAAATGATGATTTTTCTGTAAATACGATATAAAAACCGTAGACTTACATTTTATCAATAATTGGCTTATAAATTGATCCCTTCGTCAAACCATATCCCATTGTAAAAGTTTGAACAGAATCACTAGAAATGAGAACTTCTTTATCATCATATTTCTTCAATACCTGTTTCATGGCAAATTCTTCAGTAATGAAAGCAAATCGTCCTTCTAATACTTTTTGAAATCCATCTTCTTCCGAAAACAAATTCTTTCTCTCTTGAATATGATTATTTATTATTTTAATATGTAATTCTGTCGAATCCTACAAAACAGAAATAAATAAGTTAATAAAATAATTTTTAAAAATTTCATACTCGTACTTAAACACAAAACGATCCACTGTTGATGAATATACCTTTCATTTCAATTATTGTAGATGGAATTTTATTAAATGCTTAAAAATATATTTATTAGAAAGACGTAAGTTTCTAAATACTTTGAAAACATATTAGCTCTGTTATGAAAGTGATAACTTCTATGCATACCATCAGATACGATGTGATTGCATTGCCAGTCACAGTGCCACATGAAAAGTCTCCTCTTTGAACAGTAGTTGCTAGTTCTTCGACAGTTCGTGGGACAAATTCTAGTTTCGAAGTTGTCATGAAAGACAGTAAAATGCCAGTATAACTCCATACTAGCACCACCGTTGCTATCAACCATACTGCAATAATTATTCTCGAAGGAAATCTAACTACGAAATTTAGGCGTGCTCCTAGTAAGAGAAAAAATCTAATCTTAAATGAAGTTTCTGACATTACAAGATATATATTTTAATTTTTAATTTCAACCATGATTGAGAAAGGTTCCAAAAAGAAACCAATAAGCTCTCGACACAGTCCAATCTGGAGTGTTCTCATCCAGACGTGCTTCTTCTTTCAACACTTTGTAAATCACTAATCCACATATTAATGTAGAAGTAAACATTAATATCCATACCTGTAAAATTTTAATAAATCACGCGTTTAAAACTTTTTAACTTTTGCAAACAAATAAAATATAAATCAACTTACTATCAGAGAAAATTGTCGAATCAGAGATGTCCAATTAAACATTTTCTTTGGTACTTTTATCATAAATGGATATCTTACGAACGCGACATTTGAAGAATAATCAATCACTTTCAATCGTTCTTCCGTCATCACAAGGGAATTGAAGGTAATATCTGCTTTCTAATATATTTTTATAAACATAATATTTAAGGTAATATTTCAAAACAAAAATTTTATGTTTTTCTACTATAATAAAAAGTCAATATACAAAACACACATTTTAAATATAAAATTATATATGAACGATAAAGTAATGCAATATGGCTGACCATAATTGTGTGGGAGGGACTCAGTACTGAGACTTAGAAGTCACATGATTCCAGCGTTTTTCCAGAGAGTTAGGCAGAGACCGACCTCTCAGTACCACACTGAAAATCTCTGTAGACGGTTGCAATCTCTTTGACTGCTTCCAGCAGCTACCACACAACTCAAGATCCTAGGAGCAGCTTTTCCCATTCTCATTTCAAGATCTGTAGAGCCATTACTTGTGGACATACCGGCATTCGTAGTCCAACTTGTTTCCAAATTTTTCACAGCGGTAAGCAGAATCTAGATCTTAATGATTTCCTAGTCAACTTGCCTATTATTAGGTCAACAATGTAAATAATTATGGCCACCCCAGTAATGTCAATGAACACCAATAAGATATGATGAATGGTATCTCTAGCACTAGTACGTACCAAAGCTAAATCATGGCGAGTCTGACGACCCGGATAAATTAACATCTTCTCATTACCTTACCTTATTCACAATTTGTCCAATTATTTCTTTCCAGCTTCCGTTTGTTGTCTTCATACCAAATGATATTGGAATAGATTTCACCAATTCATATCTTAAAAAAGTTAAGTTTTATATTTAAAAATTTAAATCACGCATTTACAATGTAACATTTAAAATGATGTCAACTAAAATCTTTGATTCTTGTAATCAAAATTTATCTGATATTCTGAAATCAAATTATTTTCGTGTCTAGATTAAGAAGACAAAATTTATGTTTAAATTAATTATTTAAAGAGAACATCTTTATAATAAAGCAACAACAAGTTGCTGAACTTTGCCGGCCACAATGAGTCAGACGATTCTAATTTACCGGGAACGGATCGCAAAGTAAGTACCACAACAAAGTGAATTACCTGAGCAAAAGTCGCACACCTTGGAGGACAAAAAAAAGATTCGAACTCAAGCTACGGGACGGACGTATTTTAAAAAACAATACACATTGTTACACTTTTCTACATTGCCAATTTCGTCTGTCTGTAAAGCCATCTCCGCCGAAGATCCATTGTCGTCTTTTGACCATCACATAACCTGAATCTCTAGACGACGCGACGTCTGGAGATTTTCTAAGGAATTTTCTAAGCAAAATACCTCTATTGGACTGACGCGTCGGTCCAATAGAGGTATTTTGCTTAGAAAATTGTACACTCTCTCTTTATCGGTCTATTATCGTATAAGTACTTAGCTGTATATTGTAATCTGGTTTGTTTTTTTGTCAAATTGTTGCTTATTTGTCAACCGCGTAACTTGTCTTTATTCTGGAGAAACGGACACCTAATCGACTTATCTCCGATTACCCCACTCTACTTATAGCCATCCTAGCCATCCATTGACAAAGTGAGCGGGTTTTATCAACCTGACGCCGATCAAATAGTTTGAGAGCTTTAGTCTCTAACACACAATATCCCTGTTTTCTCCCCATTCCTTGACATTTAACCACCGAAAATCTAACAGCATCAATCCCCTAATAAACAAACATCCCTACAAAATTTCATTAACTTTTGAGAAAAATCCCAGGAGTTATTAATTTAGAGTTCAAACAGATAAATGAAATCGTACCCCTCACACACTAACGTTCGTCAAACAAATTACTCCGGAGTAATTTTATTTAATTTATTTTTTTAATTTCTTGACGTTTAGAAGTGTGTTAAGTTCAACAATTTACGTCACTTATATAATAAGCAGCCATCTACAAGAGATCTTTACATTTATGATAAAATAGTACCAATCACGCTTAGAAGTACAAGAGGTATGCTAATACTTCCAGAAATGTATCAAAAATTCGAAACCGTGATATTGAGTAAATCATTTCTAAAGTATTTTCAAGATAACTTATATTATAATTCGATACATTTTCTCCAATTCAAAAACATCAATTTTTTCTCAAATAAAACAGTGTATTTCTTTCAGAAATAGCAAACGTTTTTGTTTCAGTTTGTCTTGTGCGAGTGCTGTTAGTCTCATGTTGACACCATTTTAATAAAATCAAATTACTTTTGGGGGCTGTGGATATCCACTACAACTATGCTAGTACATCTGTTAACAGTCAAACAAGTGGAACTGAAGAAAGACACTATTATAAAACTTCAAGTGGTTATTGAACGTTGTTTTGGACAATTAAAATCAAGCTTTCACTGTTTGAAAAGATTGTATTGTATTGTAAACCGTCGTCATATAAGCAAACTTAGTCTGAGTTCAACAAATCGTGAGATGTTCTTTTTGACTGACCGGAAATCGGACGGCACCATTTGAACTTTACTCCAGTACATACCACAGAACATCAAACCGTACTACGATTTTAAAGAAGACCTATACCTATAAAAGGTTATTATATGTAAAAAACCTGCCACTGTAATTCCAGTAAAATAAAAAACCTGAGTTCTACAGCATATTCATGCTGCACATTTAGGAATCAAAATTCACTTAGTAGAGCGAAGAATCAGAAATACTGGCCAGGAATGAATCGTGAATTTAATGTATACTGAGAAGATAAGAAGCTTTACGGATAGCGACGTATTAGTAACGATCGTAAAAGTGTTATGTGCAGATCAGTTTAAGTATTAATTACTTATTGTTGTTACTATTTCTATTTCAAGTTAAATTTTGATTGAAAAAACTGTCGACTATTTGGCAGTTACTTTTCGGTTAGTGACATTTGCGTGGTGACGTTTTGCACTGCATTTTTATAAAAACTTATGCTTTGTTAACACAGTGTGTAACGATAACATATTTGGTCTTTATGTTACATCATACTGTTAAAAATTACACTACAGGTATTTCACCTTTTGGGGGATACCACTGTAGCACAGAAAAAAACCCATTCATCCATCAGTGCTGGAACAGTGTTCCTATTATTTCTTCTGATAAGAAGTAATCTTTATTAATTGACTGAAAGGAACGTTGAACGATCGATGGACTACAGTACCGCAAAACAAGCTCCAGAGTTCAACCAGGTAAAAGCAGATCGGAAATTTTCAAAATACGCCATCGTGTATCGTGTATTCGAGGCTACATTTCACAAATGCTTGCCACAATTCGAGTGGAAGATTCTTGCAAATACTTCTTACAAGCCGCACCTGTTGCCTTAAAAATTCGTCATTTTTCGCCTTTAAAATAACATTAGTTCATTTCAAGTATAGAAGTTTACAACGGTTTACCACTTAAACTGTTTTTTTTTCTAGGCAGAGGAATTCCATAAACTTATCAACCAAAGAACGTCTGACTCAATATTACTGGTGCCAATTTCTAACTCTATCAACATGTTGCGATGATACTACAGTAGAGTCTCGAAAACTCAGCCTAATGTGGAACGAAGGGTGGCCGAGTTTGTGAAAATGCCGGGTTATCCGGAATGGGGTTAAAAAAATAAGTATGAGTGTTTCCTCAGAAAATACTGTACTGTACTTGTATGTGTTGGTTACTTGAGAATACAACAGAGAATAAACTGTCCAAATACTCTTAAACAAAAAAGTACGTTTTTTAAGAAGGCATACAGCCTTTACTACATAAAAATAAAAATTAATGAATACACTGTGTACAGTAATTTACCAGATAATACAGACCTCAGAAAAACACTTCATGAGGCATAAAGCTGTCCATAATGAAAATTAATTCAGTAAGGAGTGTTTTGCCCTGCCAGGGTGTGGACGAGTTTTCCGGACTGCCGGGTTATAGAGTGCCGAGTTTTCGAGACTGTACTGTATTACATATAATCAGGCACTAAAATAAAACATTTACAACACTCTAGTGTTAATTTACGAAATTTGAAATCTAAATAAGTTAGATACGCAATTGAGTGTTATATGAAGTCATTCTGAAGTCACATTAACAAATAGTCTTACATATAATACCAGTGCCATTTCAGAAAGCACATTTCATTATTCATTAGCCTGAGAAAATTAACTTTTTATTATAGCAAGAAAAACGAGAAGTTCTGTACATTCAAAGATATAACAGTAATGTGAAAACACCTTAGACTTTTAAAATAAAGCTTGTGAATTTAATGAAATAAGTAAATACGATTTAGTAATCGATTTACTGCTACAAACAGTACAGTTTACTGAAATCATACTGTTTGTAGAAGTGTATAGAACAGCACGAAAATAAACTGCAATTTTATAAATTTTTTATTTCAATACTAGATGATAACCGGTATTTCACGCTACAGATTCAGGTGGAAAAATCGACATGAAATGATGTGAAAATTAAAATATTGTGATGTAGTAAAATTTTAGCAAATCCCCCCTATATTAGTTTGAAGTTAAAAAAAATGTTAAATTTTCTGAAAAATATCTGGATAAAATTTTTAAATAGCGTTTTACTGTAAAATTTGCATATTATTTCCCCAATTATTGTATTAATTTAATACATTTATTACTTACCTAAATCTTGCTTTGTTCAAAACAGTCATGAACGTGTTGAATAATTCTCCTCCGGTGATCCTGTAATTTTCGTCGTACTGCATATATATTTCATTCTACACAAAAAAGAAAATAAATCTTCATTAGTTTCGCTTGTAAGAACAAAAATACTATTTTTCGAAAAATTCATTTTTGTTACCTCAAGTCCTGCAACTCTTAACAATCTGCTCTTGTTGTCGAATTCTGTATAAAGTTCGTACGAAAATAATTTATTAGACCATAAATACAGCTCTAAGAATTTCATAGTATGAATTATGCGACGAGCATTTATCAAAACAATTTTAATTAAATTTAGTTTTAATGGCGCGTCACATTTTTTCGAATTTTTTTTCACAGGTGTAGCACAAAAATGGAGGTGAAATTAACGTGGAAAATCTCCGGGAAGCACTGTGTCCTCGGCAAGATCACCGGTGGCCGAGTGGACTCCGTCTCCGCCTCTTGGTGGTGACCCGACACTAAACACCGGAGTTCGATCGGGGGTTCGCGCCTCACTTGGACGAGCTGGCAGCTGGAGTTTTTTCCAGGTTTTCCTTTTAGCCAATAACGCCTGAATAGGGGCCAGCTTTCCCTCCAAGTCCTTCTGGAAGGCATTCTATCTCCCTTTCTCGCGGGGTCGTCTCTTATAAGACCGGATTTGGTCACGTAGTGACCTCTCTCCTGTCTTTCTCGGATTGGTCGTCTTCTATAAGACTGTTTTTTTCCGGAGTGAATAGCGACAAGCTGGACACTCCTCTGTCGGCTATGGAATGGAATGTGTCCTTGGCAGATCGCCCTCGAGTTTCATTGTCATATTCCAACATCAAACTCTAACAGCATGAACTTATAATCATCTATAGAAAACCAAAACAGTCAATACAAGAAAAGTGTCGAAAGAGCGAACTAGGATGTGGAAAATATGTTAACAATCAAGCTGGGTGCTAGATAAAAACTCTCCCGAATAAAGCAATCTGAAAGTTCTACCCTAGTGCAGAAAGTTTTCGCAAATATGCAATACATCGAAACTGTTGACAGAGAGAGAAAGAATATAATGAAAACTTAATCTGTTTATTACTTAACAACAATAATCCCACTAGTGGCCAAGCACTTCCGTTCCTCGAACACTGGAAGTTCGGTCTTGGGATTACGCCTCGCTAGAACGGGCTGGCCACGTGGAGTTTTCTGGGTTCTCCCCACGTCTGTAACGCCTGAATAGGGGCCAGTCACCCTGAAAAAGACCTCCCAAAAGGCATTGCACAAGTGTTCCGTTGCCGTAACTTAATAAAGAAATAAATTTAACAACAAGGACATGATTAAAATATGTTTAATTAAATTGCCTCAATGTCCGTTTTTCCTTATTAATATGTATATTCCTTATTCGAAAAATTTACATATTAATAATGATTAAAATATATTTAAAAAACATTATATTTATTGTTACTGGCGTTAAGGGATTCTTGGCCAAACTGCACCAACCACTGACAAAATTCAAACAACGCGTGAAACAACAATAAAATAACTGCTGTTGTAAAGTGCCATAACTAGAAAGAATAAAGAAAACTATGGCACAAATACATACAATTTGTCTAATAAGAAAAATCATCTTAAATTTTACCACAAAAAGATTTACTTATTATTTACTGAATTAGCAATCGTAAAAGTAAGTAGAATAATATGAAAAAGACAACAATACGAAAGCATTGTTATAAACTGCACGACCAGTTCCGATAGGAAGAAATAACTGTTGTATGAAAAACAGCATATCGCGTGTTTTTAAGTATATTTTAATGCAATTGCTACGTTACGTATGAAAACACAATAATGTAAATATTACTATTATTCCTACAAAAAATATTTAATTAATTATTGCGTGACTATAAGATAATTACGAGTACAATAATTAAAATTTGTTATTCAAATAAATATACGAACAATTATACAGTATTAACATTTAAATTTCATTTCTATCGATAAAATTTAACACCTTATCACACATATGGCCAACATACTGCCCGCGGTCCAGATCCGGCCAGTCTAATAAAGCTATGTGGCCCGCGTTCAATCTTTCAAAATAGCTCGATTCATCGTTACACGTTGCTTGGTCACTGTCTTTTAATCCAGATTGTATATAAAAAATTTTGAGTAAATTGAAACTACAGTATAAGTATTCTCCAAAATACAAATAAAGTAATATTCAGTCGAATAAAAACAAATAATTATGATACCGTCAACTTTTTGATAGATATATTTCAGCTATGTAAAGGGAAAACATAGACATTTTTACGTTATAGTACCAAAAGCACAGATACTAGTTGCTTTAGTTTTTCGGCAACATTTGAAACTGAGTTTGCAGCACCATTTGTTATGATACTTTATTATTATGATTTTTTTATTTTTACTTATTTTTATAAAAAGCTTAATTTTCAGAATAGAGATGGGTTTTATAAAAAGTTTAAATGCTAATAACGAGTAAAATTGTTGTCAGTTCTGAACGCACTCGAGACCAATAACTCCACACTCTATGAACTTTTAATCACTATAATATAGCGGCATCGAAAATTATGAAACGTAAAACTCTCTGCAAAACATCATAAATATTTGCGAAAACGCACAGGAGTTATTAAACTTCAAATACAATAAACAATATTGTGTCCACTCACTGTAATTGAACACACGCTAAACTTTATACATCCAAAACGAGTTCCGAATTTTTATTCATTTTTCGACATTTGAAAATTTCCAAGTGCAAAAATTTTCATTAGAATACATTAATTTTGTATGTTGTATGAATATAGAATATCAAGACACATGTTTTGTTATTGAAATATATATTCTGATACTGGGAGAATGATTTAATTGTATTTTATTTAATACAAACGTTTAACCTTTGTATTAGGTAAAAAAAAACAATTAAATCATTCTCCCACGTTTATCCTTCTTTCAAATCATTGAAATCATTTTTAACGTTTGCAAAATTAGGTAAAATTGTAAACGTATTAGGTAAAATTAGGATCAAATTACAGTAATAATAACATAACAAACGTTAGAAGGAAGAAAAATTACATAAATAAACGATATAATCGTATTATCTGATGGCAGTAATGCTAGATTTTTATTAAAACAACGCGATTATATTTAAAAAGCTGTGATTACGATTTTTAAGCTTAGTGCTCAACATCTTCCCTCTTAAATCATTTCTATCACCCCCAATATATCACACAACGGCGCAGTCCATTTTAAACCAATGGGAGCAGAGGTAGAAATGATTGACAGTCAAAAGACGTCACTTATGTGACGTGTCACGACACGATGAGGAAAACCATTTTGCACTCCACAGTACATTGCACGAGATTTTAAACGATAAATTTTGTCTCAGACAAATCAATATTTTCTATTAGTGTAATTAATAAAATAATAGTAGGTTTATATTATGCAATTTTCAATTATAAAAATATGTGGCATTTCAAAATGTACAGTATACCTAATTTAGGCCTATATACCGTACTGTACAGACGATAATAAACTCATTTTACCTGCCTAAACTCTCCATAGCATGTAAGTAGTTCGGCTGCTCGTCCACTATTGGTCCAGATTCGACCAATCCTGTCGCGACACGAGTCGGCGATGGCGTTTTACCGCATTTTACGAGTCTCTGTTAGCGTTCTTATACAAATACGGTCGNGATGACATTTAGTCGAAAGATTGCATTTGAAGTCGGAGGTAGAGGATCCAGTCGGAAGACTATAGTCAATTGATAAGTGTAATTACACATTTTCAAAAATTTAAACATAACTGACATAAGGCTTATTGCGCGATATGTTTTCTGATCGTTTTGTAGATGGATGCAAGATAGAGGAAGGAATGTGTTGGAGCATTTTACGAGTCTCTGTTAGCGTTCTTATACAAATACGGTCGCAATTTTTTGCCGCGATATACGAATTCGCATTATATGAACCCGCGTTATAGGGGGGTCGATTGCAATTATTTAAATAATAAATATAAACATATAAGAACTCTTACGAAATGTTAAAATTATTGTTTTTATCGTTAGATAGGCAGCAACAGATAAATTAGACAAGATTATCAGAGAGAAAATCAGAAAATTATTAATGCCTTTTAACGATAAGCCAACACAATGATATAGGGAAGTTATGACAAAAAAATTTTGCTTATTTTAATATTAGAAATCCTTAAAGAAAATTAATAAATTGAAAACTATTTTAAATTTTAATTACATAGTAAACAATTTTAATAGAAATAATTTTGATTTAATATCAATATATATACACTAAAAAAATTTTCGCGATAAATTGTGCGTAGTATTAGTATAGGATTGACAGGCTCTGTGATAGTTTTTTTTAAAAGTTTAAACGGTTTATAACTTTTATTCCAGAGTCTGTCATTATTTTGAGGGAAAGACGTAGGGCAGGAGCAAAAATACGACGAATTGTGGTATAGTTCCAAAATTGCTTGAGAGATTCTGAGATAATTGACATCCCAGAATCTCTCACATCCCTCAAAACCACGCACTTCTTTAGTGTCCCTTTGGATATACTACATCACGTAATTTAAGCAAAAGTTTCTGGAATAAGTTGCATCCGTTATTTATTTTTTAAAGCTAATATATATTTTTAAAGTTCATATATTATAATATTTATATAAGAGAATTAATATTTATATTTTAATTTTTTTGTTATCTACAAAAATATTATTTAGATATTAAAAGAAATAACTAATAGTGCATTTCGTTTTGAATCGAAACGTGCTACTCGCTATTTCGAGTTTATCTATTCTTATACACGGTATGTACACACAGCTGCGTGTTCAATTAAACTCACTTGCGATGGTGTATGTTTTGTTTAAATATATGAGAACAACAATACTCTTTCTCTTTCTTATTTTCCACGGGGAAAATGCCTACTGGGCATCTCCCCATGGATAAGAAACTATGGGAAACTAATTTTCATTATTCCCGTGACAAAAACCCGAAACAACTGTATGAAAATAACCCGTAAACCAGAGGAAATCTTTAGACTAACTCTAAGAATAACTGCAGAATACTGTTGGTCGTGGATTTGTATCACACCAATGATCTGTCCATGTGACAACTTCATAATGTACAGATCATTGGTGTTTTTCACGTATTCTACATATACATATTTTCAGTTTCTGATGCAAAATTCTATTATGAGACAGTTCGCTTATGCGTTGCTTTGCTGACAACCTTTTCGATTAATCATGCAGAAAATATTTTAAGATATACAAAAATGCAACACTTTATTTTGTCTCATGAAGAAATACTATTTATAATTTTTGTTAATCGACTAATTGAATTATTAGTGTAAATAATTCGTACAGCGTTTAGATATTCTTTATGCCACGTTCATCCAATTTTTAACAAAGTACTCATTAAATTTAAGATAAAAATACGTACTCTTATGTATAAGCAAGTTCATAAAAATTTTTAAGATCATTATTTAAATATATATCAACTAAGTGAATAGTAAATTTGATAATTACCATTTGCTGCATAAAAGGAAACAAAACACAAATATATTAGGAACAATTCAAATATACGCATTTTAGTGTAGAAGCTTTAGTTGTAGACACTCCTAACACTTGGCAACAAATAAAATGCGCAATTCTTATATATAATATATTTTAAAATTACGCGGAACCAACATGTGTTCGTGATGACTTTTAATTATGTTCATTTTCTAATAATGAATCTAATTGGATTTTCATTATAATTTTAATCGGATCACGCAAACGAAATTGAAATTCTATAAAATTTAATTGCAAAGTTAATTAAGTTAAATAAATTTTAAAAATTTAAATTTGTCGAAGAAATAAGACAACCCAACATTTGGGCACTCTGCCAACAGAGGATGTCTCCAGCAAAACTTTTCACAAAGAACTTCATTTTTCCTATTTCATATATGTCGAGATGTGAGGAGCAAAACTCTAAAACTCCAAATTGTTAACACATTGGTGAAGCGCGAGATCTCGACTAAGCATCACTGTTCAGTAGATTTATCGATTCTACCACTGGTGTGCTTCGCACGTGCAACCAATATAACACACTGGAGCTACCATACTCATTTCGGAATTCTACACTTATTTGAATTGTAGTTCGTGCACTCGGGATGAAAGGTTTATAGAAAGCACAAAACACAATTACATCATTTCTCGCTTTGCTAATGAATTTATTATAGAAATATTTTAGTGTCTACATTGTATCGTGTTGGCATATTTCTAGACATGAAACATGGAATAAGTCTGACAGTTATTGTGAAGGAAAGTATCATACTAACTAGCTAAAGAATTCACTTTTATCAATCCAATGCAAGTGAAGTGATAGCTGCAATAAAAAACATAAGATAAGGTAAGATCAGAAGCTGTTGTCTATGAAAAACATCGGCCCATGAAGACAGATGTCTCAGCAGACTCGTTAAAAAGACTTCATTTTACGCATTTGAGTATTATGAATAAAAGGATTTGTGATTGTCTTAAGTAATTTATTTATATCAAAAATACAGTGTTGATTGAGATGACATTTAGTCGAAAGATTGCATTTGAAGTCGGAGGTAGAGGATCCAGTCGGAAGACTATAGTCAATTGATAAGTGTAATTACACATTTTCAAAAATTTAAACATAACTGACATAAGGCTTATTGCGCGATATGTTTTCTGATCGTTTTGTAGATGGATGCAAGATAGAGGAAGGAATGTGTTGGATAGAATCAGAGGAATATATTTTAAAATTTAGATAAAAGAGTACTCTCAGTTTTGTTCTAGAAAATGGAAGATATATTTTCTACGGTCTGATTCTAAGAGGAGATATTACTTACGGCTGTCTGAATTTTATGGATAGAAAATATTGGTTATGTATTTCTGGCATAAATATCCCATTTCGAGGAGTAATATCTGAGTGGATGGTACCAAATAATATAAAATAAATGCGTATTAATTGTGTTTTAAGTCGTTGTCTTCATTGTAAATATGATCTTTGCCGACATAATATTTAGGAGTTTCAGTTTTTTAATTAGAAAATCTTCGTAGGAACTGCCGATTGGTCCAGGGGTTGCGAACATGGTCTTGAGTGATATCGTGTAAAAAATCTTTCCATTTAAGTTCTCTATTAGAGTAACATTGCTGTCAAATTGCTTTATATATCTATAAATACAAAACATTTCTATTAGTTTATTTTTATTTTAGATAGTATGTTTTACTTCAGGTATTTTTCAACTTTTTAAATAAAAGGCGCTAACATTTTTTTATCGTTTTAGTTTATCTTTTCTAATTTTTTAAATGTTTTTGTGGCAGATTAGGAGAATATCTAGAAGAATTTTACTATTTATGATAGAGAATTGGCAGATTGCAGAGTGATCGAAGCCACGCTCAGAACTGGTAACGAGTTATCTCGATGGAGAAGGTAAAGTACCTATTTTTACGTGTTGAGAAGCTAATAATTTTATCTAAATATATAAAATAACTTGGCCTGACAAACTAAATTACTGATTGATTCATCATTGCTAAGATCAAACCGCTGAACTTAAAAAGATGAAATTTGATACACAGAGTATGTCATGAAAACTCAAACTAAGAAAGGATTATTGGAAATGAACCAGCAGGAGGAAGAGGATTAAAACTCAATTTGTAGAATGGCTCTTCTACTGCACTATTTTAGATGTGATTTTTCGTTTTTAACTACGTTTAGTCTTCGTTTAGACTTTTACTCGTTATCTGCTTTACCACTTTTATAACACTTCGTTTCAGAAAATTGATCAAATTGAAAATAGTTCGTTTGATTCTCAGCAATTCTCATCATTCAATAGGTGTTATATAACAAATGTTACGTTTGTTAAAATACTGAATATAAATACAGTTTGCTTGCAAAACTCCCGTGGGAGAAGTCGCGGGTAACAGCTAGTTTACTATATAAAAGTAGTGACTATTTTGGAGGAAGAACTGTTCTACAGGTCTAGTGGAGTGATAGCTATGTATAGTAATTTTCTGCGAAATTTTCGTTTGTTTTAAATATCCACTTCTTAATTACAATCGCGATGAATAAATTGAAGATAACGGTGAAGATGTGTAAATATTAAGACACGTGTATGATGTGTAATGCTTTGAATATATATGTAATATATTTATTTCCAGCTTTCAGAAATCGTACAAAATGACGTACTGTAAAACAGCTTCAAAATAGTTTGTACACATTCTAATATCAGTGTGTGCAAAATAAAAATCCGAACGCTTTTGCAGTTCTCTACGTTTTAAGACTTCGCGAATTTAAAAGAGTAACAATCTGGGAATCGTCTTTCTTTTCCTTTGTTATGGGCCTATTCTGTATAACTGCCGGGAAAGAGATAATAACGACGATTTTGATTATTTTTAAAAATTTCAATATAAAATTTGACACATCTACTGAAAAAATAAATTCACATTTATTGACCTGTTTAATGATGAAAATGGTATTTATTAAGCGTATGTGAATAAAAATAGTAAATACATTGGTACACAAACAAATTAGTTTAATAAAAAGCTGTACTTAATATACAAGTATATTAATTCTCTTACTCTTTCCCCGCGAAAGGAATTTCGAAAAATTTCTTCTTAGTGTACATTCTTATAATGTATTTAAACTGTGTACCAAATTTCAACTTTTAACTTCTAACCGTTTGAACCATGATATTATTATTATTATTTTTATTTTTATTATTAACTTATCTCGATTATATTATAAGATTGTGACTGCTAATAACGAGTAAAATATTCATCAAGTGCGATCACACTGGAAATATGATACATGACCCCTTCTATGTCTCTACTCTATCGACCTTTATATAGTAAAATTAAACTTTTATTAGAATTATTCTACAAATTTTATATCGTTTAAGTTAAAAAAATTCATAATAGTAATCTGCAGAATTCAAAATTGTGAGTTTAGTAATCCGTGAAGTCAGAAAGGTCGCAGACCGCTAATCTAAAGAATTTTCATATAATGATATGGTGTCAATAATGTAAACTAGTTTATATCGATGTAAAAATTTACAATATTACATATTGTGTGTGATATGATATAAAAAACATTTTCAGTGTATCGAGACTGTTTAAAGCTCGCATCATTGATTTTCATAGAAAGGAATCGAATGAAATTACAGAATCCTCCTTTAACCTACGAAAATATTCCTGGTCCAATATTTCTTATTTTATGTGGCTATATATTATCCACTATCTCTTTCACTTTTGAGCTTTCCTGTAAAAATTTTTAATGTATATTTTTTTTCCGAACCGGTAAATTCTGTATAATAGGTAAAGTCTCTTAAAGATTAATTGTCGTATAATTTACTTTTTCGTTTATAGAATTAAAGTAAAATGTGCAAATCAAATGACTAACTGTTTTTTCTTGTGTAAAACTCATATTTTTTCAATGTTTCAAGAATTTCATTGGAGTTTATTTTATTTTTCTGCTTATGAGTTACAGTTTACGTGAATAATTTCTTATCAATTCTTCTAAAATGTATTTTGAGTTTTGTTTCTATACTTTTCAGATACAATCAAATTAAACAGTACGTCTCCAGACATTTAGATGACTGCACAATGATCATACTTAAAGTATCTTTACTTAACACTGTATAGAGAAATGTGTAGCAATTTAAAAACAGATTTGTGCATGAAGTGATTTCCGCGCTAGAATATTAGTCCAACACTCGTCACTATAAAAATTGTGACACTGCAAGCAACAAAAATAAACATATCATAAGCATGTGCTATGAACAATTTCATGGTACTAAAATGTTTTTCAGATTAGAATTCTGTCGTTATCACGGCAAACAAGCCACTTTGGTTATGACCTCACAGAAATGGTTGTCTACTACAAAGCAGTTCACGAAAATATTAAAAATTGTTTCTACCGTATTTCAGAAGTGGTACAGATACTGATGCAGATTTCAGGAATGTATACGCGTATGCCATTGCATTGTATGTAGTCAGAAACTTGTTGCATTTTCCCATACAACATCGGTATTTTCTGTATTGTGCACTTATCATAAATTCTGGCGACAATAATAACAAATAAAAACACGATGTTTGGAGTTCACTTAATGGTGGCACTATTTGTTAGTGTCCCATTCAAATTCGCGTTTGTAGGCTCCAATAGAGTGCAATTTACACTGTGGTGATCTGCCAGATGTATATTACTGGACTGCAAGTAAATTTCACTCAATTTTGTATATTACGTTCATCTTGAAAAAAAACTCCTCGAGTTTTACAAACAAGATGTGATATTGGAAACCCATAGCGATAGGCTAGAACCTTATCCCTAAGGTAAGTGGCCGTCGAGTACGAATTTAATTATTGTAGCCTGGGTGATGATTGTGAAGGTTTTCGCATGGAAATTACTATCCAATACTGTCTAACTACACTATCATATGTCATTTTATTGACTATGTGTAATATCTGATTCTGCTGAATGATCCTTAGAATGTTTATGCACGAAGAAATGTTTATCGGTTGTTTTCATAACTCGATGGTAATGCAATTCAAATAATATTTTCATTTCTCTTGAAAAATTTGAACAGCAGTTGTATTTTATAAATTAAAAATATTCTACTGTAAATCATTTCAGCTGATGAGTAAACGAAACTCTCATTCTATCAAGTCATTTTACGAAGAGTGAACGAAACTCTCATTCTATCGAGTCATCATGAAAATCTACCTGTCGCGATCGCAGAGAAGCCATTATCTAAAATTCCAAATTTCTCATACCCCACTAGCAGGGTGAATAAAACCATTGAACACGGTCGTAGGTTGGCGCTTCACAACTACATTGCGACGTGGAGATTTCCGTCTTTTTTGACGTTGAAAAGAGTAAAGATTGGAAGAAAGAAGTTCAGGTTCAATATTTTACATTGCAATCTTGTCACATTTGTACTTCCGAGTGCTTTGAAAATTTTCTTTTTTTATTTCTTTCTAATCTGAGTCAACAAAACGGGAAATATTTCCGCAGATATGTATATGTGTGTGTGAGCATTGACGTCTATATCTTTAATATCTGTGAATGACGTAATGATGAAGATGCAAAATTCGGCATTGTAATTTGTGCATAAGGAACATACTGCTATTAAATTTTGGTGCTTACATGTCAAAACAATGGAGAAATCTAGAAAAATCAAGTGTCATATCAGAATACAGGGTGTGACTTTTACTCGTTATATGCTTTACCACTTTTATAACACTCATCTTCCCCCATCAGAATTAACCTATTGCCATTTTA
This sequence comes from Centruroides sculpturatus, assembly GCF_000671375.1. Taxonomy (NCBI): domain Eukaryota; kingdom Metazoa; phylum Arthropoda; class Arachnida; order Scorpiones; family Buthidae; genus Centruroides; species Centruroides sculpturatus. The sequence goes on along the minus strand of NW_019385071.1, from coordinate 268,102 downwards.
TAATAAAAAAAATAAACACTTTCTGTAATAAAATACGGTAACAGATGATGCGACAAGCAATTTGTTGGTGATAATTAATTAATAATATACAAGATACTTTTTACATAAAATCTTATAACAGCCAAGAAAGTTACACGACTCAATGCTAAATTATGTGTTGAATGCGATTTCATTAGTTTCATTCTATTTGTGTATTTACAATTTCTGTTAGACAAAATACTTCTCCAACAAATTGGAATTATTAACTAAAGACGTTACATCAAACGTACTACAGACATTTTGCAGTAATTTATATTTTGCAACAAATGTCTGTAATCACTGAATAACAATAATGTCATCAATATGTTGTATCGTTGAAGAATATAGAACTCACGTTGTTAGTTGTAACATTATTACCACCTAACGAAGCAACACAGTATTTCTGTTTATTCATCACGCCGGTAACTTGTATAGCCGAAGAGAAACTGGAATATAATGCACTCACCATCTATGAAGAGACAAAAATAATACATTTTTAATTATTTCTATCGAAGTACTTTTGTAACAAAATAACTTACTCTATTTAGGAAATCTTTTCTAACATAGAAAAAGCCAGCCACAGATATTCCCATTGAATATCCTTTAAATCTCTTCATGAAGCAAATCATCTGAAAGCGTATACAAAGTTTAGTGTTAATAATTAACTCGTATTGTATTATATTGTTTTAACATCATCATACCTTATATTTATATTCAACTAGGAAATTTTCAGAAGAAAATTTTTCAATCGAAATGAAGTTGTCATAGATCTGAAACATAAAACATTAAGCAAAACTTACAGCAGGTACACAGGTATAAATAAAAAAATTCAGATTGAATGCCGAAGACAAACAGTTCTTTTGTTATTTTTAAACAGTGTAATTTTGTGAGCATTATTTTTTGAAGCGGTAAATTATACTGTGATAATGAAATGTCAGAGCTTATAATAACAGAAAAATATACTGCTGTTACACAAATTAATCTTTTTTCTTTTTAACAAATAATTATAATTTATAAAATCAAATTGGCTTATACCACATATGTTACATCAGTATAAAGTGTATGATATTATGTTAAATGCTATTGAACACATAAAACTTCAGAAAAAAGATTTATAAAATATAAGAATTTTACTGTAACACCTTATTTTGTTAGATAAAATTACAGCATTTAATTGTTCAACTTATATATTTAAAAGTATTCAATAGTTTCTGAAGCAAATTACATAAATAATTATTTAACTGCATAAAATTAAGCACAAATATCATAATATGAGAAAACACTACAGAAAATTTTGAATGCCTCGAATCTAACGTTTTACAACTAAGAAAATCTCAGAATTAACGGTACAATGTAATTAAACTGTAAAAATAATCACGTATAGTTATAATTAGCATCCTTTTCGGATTATTAAAGGTTAAATTATAAATGTATTTTAAATTAATTTAAATAGTCTTTAAAAAGTTTATAAAATGCTAAAACTCAACGCCCAATAAAACACTTAATTCACACTTTATCGGCTTTATTATTATTATAGTGACATTATAAGGTTTACGATTTACTGTATGAGTTTTTTTTAACGTTTTTATTGTATGTTTTTTTTTTCTCATATATAACGTGTGGTCAGTTAACTGATGAGAGCCATTTAAAATGGAAGCCGAAATAAATTATAGATTTCATATAACACAATAATAGTTTATTGTGTGATAGTAAATAGTATTACTTAATGTATTTCTATCTGTAGAACGTACAATGCTATTTAATTTCAGTACATGCAGTTAGTTATTAAACGTAAATATTGTATACCTTCCTTTGTTACGCAGCGATATCTAATAACGATTGCTAATGAAAATGTCAATTTTTAAAGATTTTTTAACTACAATTATACAGAAAACTTAATAAACAGTCGGATTGTTTCATCTGCTTCATTAAAAAATACTTTTTATATAAACTATCGATAAAGTATTAATAATTTATGCTTACCATTGATGTGAAACGAGACAGAGACCAGGAAACCAACAAATATCCTACAAAAAATAATATTGATATGCAACTGACTATAAGACGAATGTAAACGTTTATGTCGTAAAATATTGCAAAGAAACAGAGGAAACAAGTTTCGTATACGAAATGAATATATATCAATGGAAATAGAGCATTTGACTTGTCGTTGATCATCTGAATAATCTCCCATAATTCTGTATGCTTTTCACAGACTTCTTGTAGTTTCATCTTCAAAAAGTAAGATTTTCCGGTTAATTCTTCTAAGTCTTCACTTAACTTTATAAGTCTTTTCGCAATGATCGTAAGAGTAAGAGCAGATATAAGAAGAACAGAGAATATTTGTCCTATCATATGTAGTGATCCAAATGAAAATCCCACAGAACAAACAACTGCTTCGATTTTACTTGCGCTATCATCGTTGATTGATTGATAAATCAACACGGATATTCCATTGGAAACAATCAAAACGATGACGAACACAAATGCCAAACATTTCAAAAGAAGTAATTCTGCTTGTTCTGCTAACTTTGCTTCGCCCTCGTATGTGCTTTTCATGAAATGCAACGAAATCTTTGCTCTTTTCAAAATTGAAAACTGCAGCGAGATGTATAACAACAGAATTACGACAATTGCCATGAGTTCTGATTCATATTTGCCAAATCCACGAAACCCTCGAGAGCAAATAATATTTTTGTTAAATATAAACACGAAAATGATTAATGTAGAGAGCCAATAAGTAAATTCGGAAGAATTTACATAAAATTTATAGAACTTACTGTAAATTTTATGATGATTGATGTTTTCTATATTTCTCATGCAACTGCATTCTTCGATCAGATCGATACCAAACACTTTGGTAACAGAAAACATTGCATGAAAGTTGTATACGGGACAACGATCCGATTGTGTCGAATTGTAATCTACTTCTTCACATTTGGTGAACAATTTTCTACCTTTTGAAATTAATTTTTGCATTGTTTCTTTTATAAGCTCTATACTCGTAAATTTCACAACAAAAATACAGTTTCAACTCATGTAGACAGTATTTAAGACTAATAATAAATTACAGTTATGTTTGAATTAGTCCACTCTCTGTTGACAATATTGTTAAATGAATTCCTTTACATAAAATTCGTAATTTTTTTATTTTAGCTCCATAGAAAAAAGTTAAATATGCAAAAGTTTGCAGCTCATAGAAGTGTTTTATTTTTTGAATATGAAAACGTTATATAAATTGTTGCTACTGTATAATGTATCATATACATAGAAATCAAACACAATAACTTAAAATATCTAGTGAAATACTCAAATTAGTTTGATGAACAGATTAATTTTACAATGCTAATTGTATGTTAAATGCATTATTTTTTCAGCTATTCATTTTATGAAATTATTAAATTAGTATTAAATTAGCATAGATTCAACATTCAAAAATCTTGAAAATTCTACTTCTGTTTATTTCATGCATGCATTTTTTTTATTTCTGAAACAGAAATGAAATCAAGCATTATATTTATCATATTAGTATCACAATAAGTGGATAATGAAACATTATTTACATTCTTCAATGTATTATAGTTAGTTGCGCGTATTAAATTACTGCTTCCTATTGTTCCTATTTTCCTGTCTCATTGTTTTCAAAGGACTTCTACAGCATTTTTTTATTTTCGTCTTAAATGGAAAAGTAAACTTTTGTTGCCGAAATATTATTTTTAGATACTGATTGAATAGAAATAATAATTAATATTATACCGAATTTTTCTTATTTTTTCATTTATAAGTTCATTTTCTAAAATATTCAACTTTTCATGTGGTAAATTTATAAAGTTTTTTGATATTTTACTAAAGAAGTGAGTAATAAATTCTTCCGGCGATCGAGTTTTACATTGAAGGCTAAATGAATCTCTAAATGTTCTTCGTCATTAGTAATATTCTGTTATTGACAAATCTGAAAATATAAGAAAATAGAAAAATATTTATGATGTAAACCATTAATTTTAAAATATTCACAAATGTTATCACGTTGTATTAAAATAAAATTTACTTTAGAATTATTTATTACTTTCTCGACGTTTATAGAACAAAAGACAGAAGTATGGGTATCGGTCAAAGAAGAATTTCTAAGATTTTTACATTTTTAGACTCGATGGACATTGATACGTCCAGAAACGAACAAAAAAAAATTTGAGATTACAGTAGAGCGTCGTTTATCCGAATCAATTGGGGACTGGGGTGGTTCGGATAACTTATTTTTCGGATAATGAATCATGTACGAAAAAATATATTAATTTATCCCATGTTAAAATTTCTCTCCGTTGCGTGTCGCTTTGCGTTGAATTTTCGTCGATGTTAAACCTAACGAAGATTATTGTATCGTTAAAAATTATTTTTTTATTTTGTACAAACAAAATAAATTTATTGAAAAATATAAAAATAATAAAAAATTATATTTCAAATGTTAATTTAGTATCAAAAACGTAAAATATTTGAGTAGCCTGAGAAATAGCCGAAGATTGCAGCGCCACAGCACTAGCGAAAATTTAAATTTGCCGACTGGAATGCATTCGGATAACGGACGTTTCGGATAACCAGCTTTCGGATAAACGACGCTCTACTGTATTTCTGTGTATAAAGGTTGTATGTGTCTGGCTTTGTTTACCCTGTTTAAAGCTTAATCTGTCACGTCAGAAATTTTTGAAATTTCGCAGAGATTTTTGTGCATTAGGAAGATCGATGCTATTAAGTTTTGGTGTTTAATAGTAGAAGAGTAAGAAATACATAATGCATTTTCCATACTTACATTGAGTTTTTCTTAATTACTCATTTTTATCACCAAAAATATTCACATTTCGATCGACACATGAAAGGACTCGCTGATTTATCTGCAAAATTGAGAGATATTAAAAATTACAATATTCGTTTTTATAAATCCACATTGTTACTTAATCGCAATATCAGTAGCAATAAGAAAAACAAGGTACCGAAAAGTTATCAATAGCGAAAATCAATAAGTATTTAACGAATCGAATCGAAATAAAATAAATATTTATACGCACATTTTAGAATTGTGATTGAATTCTATTTTAAATTCTAAAATATTTTTTTCATTCAATAAATTAATCGGACCATCTTAAATCTTCGAATTTACGTCTTTTTAAACGGTTTTTCGTTCGTAAAGTATTTCATGAAAGACCTTCATTTACTAAAGTTAAAGGTAAGATGAACGAATAACTCTGCTGTTAATTTATCGACGAATAGAAATGCATCTTACATCTACTATTCGAAGACCTTGAACGTTAATGATCCAGACCGAATCTACATTCCAGACAGTGATTAATGTATAGATAAATGCACGTGGTGAGTGTATGTTGCGTACATTAAAAAGTGAAGCACTGTTTACTTTTAATCAGAAGGAGCTTTCGGTAATGATTATAGATGTACTGTACATTTAGAAATGCCACATATTTTTCGGGCAAACATATCGTTGATATCAGAAAAATTCATAATATAAATCTACTAGAATTTTATCAATTACACTAATGGAATATATTGATTTGTCTGAGAGAAAATTTATCGTCTAAAATCTCTTGCAATGTACAGTACATATATATCTGTTTTTAAAAAATTACTCTATATATAGAGAAAGTAATATGAGTGCGAAACAGGTTAATAATTTCATGCTTTGTTGAATTTGCCACGGCACATCGAAAAGTACATTTGCGAATAAATTATAGAAAACATATCATAAATACTTTTTAATGTTTACTGTAATTTTTCGATTGAAAATAGATATATGTGATCAAAATGAAATAATAAATTTTGAGGAATGGAAATATCTTATCAGCGTTTTCCTGTTACTAAATGCATCTATAATTTTATGTTTAATTATAATTCAAATAATGATTTTCTCAGTGATGAATTTACAATCAAGGAATTAGATGAAATTATAAATAAAACTCGCAAAGACACAACACCAGGAAGTGACCTTAAACCAACCAAATTCATAAAAGCACTACCAACTCAAGCAAGAGTAAAGTTGTTACATTCTTCCAATTTTATGTACGAAACAACACTTATGCTGACTCCTGGAAATCAGTAATACTCACAACGATATACAAAAAAAATGATAAACTTTCTCAAAATAATTATAGGCTCATTTCATTAATGTCAACTTTAAGAAAATGCTTTACTTCACTACTAGCTACAAAATTTCACTACTGGACCAAGATAATGGATCCCAAAGCAAAGTTTCAATATGCCTTTTTAAAAAATACAGAAACAGAATATGCTATTTTCCTGTTATAATCCGTAATACAACTTTAACTGAGTAAATAACAAAGATTTATGTAGCTTTTATAGATATTCAAAGAGCCTTTGATTCTGTGTTCCACTATTATTGCATAAGTTAAAAGCTAAAGGATCAGGAAACCAATTTGCTACTACAATATTTAAGCTATTTTCAACTTATAACGCAACTATTAAACAGGGAAAATCTGTTTCTCTATCATTAACATCAACACGGGGAATACTTCAGGGTTACCCCCTGTCACATTACTTATTCAACTTTTATTTACTTGAAATCGATCAAATCTTTCAAGATCGTTCAGATTGGATAGAGATTGGTGACAGAGATTTTCACTATGTGTTATTTGCAAATGATCTTGCTGTCTTTGCTCTGACAAAAGTTTTAATACAAAAAAAAATTAATCAGTTAAATTCTTATCTTAAATCAATTCACTTAACTATAAACTCTGACAAAACTAAAGTTCTTCTATTCCGTCACAATAGTAGAATCTCCAAAACAGAAACTGTGCTATATCTAGATAATAATCCACTGCAGACAGTAAATAAAATTAATTATTTGGGTGTTGTATTTGACTGGAACCATACATGTAAATCACATCTCTCATACTTACAGAACAAGGTAAAACTTGCGATAGATAATCTGTTATATTTATATTTTATATTAAAAATTTTCAACTCAACTATTCATATAAAACTCTATAATTCAATTATTAATCCAATCATATACTATGCATCTCCATTCCGGGGACTTGACTACTTGTATAAACTACAATCTTTCCATATTTATTTCTTCCACAGACTATTTCACATAGAAACAACTGTTCCAGGCTACGCAATTCGTCACGAAACCAACAGTATCTGAACATTCCCATTCTTTATAAAACGAATCATTAAATTCTATTACCGATTAAAATTTAAAAGTGACAGTAATGTCAGCTTTCTACATAATGAAATAATTAAAAACAGCAAAAATCCAACACGAATACAACTTTGGCAAACTAAATAAAATAAAATACAGTGGTATCTCAGGATAAGAACGCCCCAGTATACGAAATTTTCAGGATACGGCGTAAAATTCGAAAATGTTTTTGCTCCACGATACGAACAAAAACTCACCATACGACGTTACATTAGTTCACAGTGCCATTTCTTATTCACTTCTGTTCATTGGTCTCAGTCCTCGTGTTTGCTTCGTTGTTGGAAGGAAATCTCGAGGTATTATCAAAAAGTGACTGATTTTATTGAAAAGAAACATCCCGACAAGGTTCACACTGGCCGTATTGCTGCTCATAGTAATGTCATTTGCCTAAGTCCTTTTAGAAACATTTTAAAAAGTAGGCAAAGCCAAACGTCTTTGGATAGATATTTTACCAAGCGACCTCTATCCAGTGAAAGTGCTGGTGGAAGTGAAGGAAAGAAAGCAAAAAGCAGTAAATAAAAATTTTGGAAAAATATATAAAACAACACTAATTTTTTAATCTTTTCTAAGTTACTGTAACATTGCGTTATGTAAGCTAAGTTTTAGTATCATTTTCCTTCTCCCACTCTTCCGCTACCAGTTTACACCTCCACCGTCGTCTCTCCTCAAGGGTAAAGTGCAAATATAGCTACATTTTTAAAATTCAATTATCATTCTATTATGGTGTTATATATGGTTATACATGTACATTTACAACTACAATAAACGTCTTCTGGGACGCCTTTGTCCCGCTCCATCTGGCTCTGCCTGTCTCGGTCTACCGACCTCCTTGGATCATCGTCTTCCCAACCTCCTCCTTTGAACCCCGCGATTTCACGCGTCTAGGTATCTCTGAGCTAGCGAGTAAAACAAAACATTTACCTGGGTCAATGATTGCCAGTGTTGTTCTGTCCTTATGTCCGCCGCAGATCAGCTTTTCCCATCCGTGGTAATGCAATGGTAATCCAAGGTAATCCTGTCAAGACTGTGCCAGTCAAATTCACAACGAGAATAGACGTTTACTGAATTTCCACAAAAACGTTTATATTACGAGTAAAACGTATGTACAGTTACGAAAGTTCACAAACAACAATTACAAAACGTCAAATGTAATAAAATTCAGATACTTTTAATCCACGACAACACGTCCATCGAAAAGACATCCTGCGACCAACTCCTTCCAACATTAGTAACCGCACAGCGAGAGGAAACAACCTTCTACGACAGCTTAGACGAAGTTAGATCGAACATGAGTTCCCTTGACGTGTCCTAGGCGAACTAAACTTCCCGCCTAAATTCAATCCTTTTATACGGATTGAAGCAAATCGGATTCCACCAATCAGCGTTTAGTAGCGCTACAAGACGTACGCTGGTGGTACGATGTCTTCCAGCCAATCCGCGGTCGAGTTTCCAAAAGTTGTCTGATTGGCGTTTCCATGGTGACAACCGTCGTTCGTTTTCACCAAACGCGGAAAAGCGCGGGAAATCGTATGCCGGATAATTTTACCCCCCGACAGAAAACATTATGGCAATGTACTCCATTAATTATTAATCGCAAACATAACAACATAATTACAAATATAAGAGAAAATAGTCAAAACAACATGAGTTTCAAAAACAACCAAGTCGAAATCTCTTATATGTCCACGAGTGCATTGTAATGAAATTATTCTGGTGTTCTTTGAGATTCGCGGCACACCTAATGAAAAACATTAAATTTACTGTTAAAAATTTAGTAGCAATAGTACCAGGTGGAATACCCCAAGAGTATTCTCTTTTTTCTACAACATAAGCTAATTCCTCTTCTGTTGTATGCACCAATTCATGTACAGGACAAGTTATAACTGCCATTAGACAATTCACTGTAACTCGACATTAAAACAACAATTGATAATAACGAAGTGGCAGCAATGAGTTTCGATTGAAATCTGTTGATGAATTCCAACTTCCCTCCTGTTTTTGTTACATACAACAATCAAATTTATAAATATATCAACAAATCTACTGCATTGTAATTCATATTAGCTTGAAAGGTGATGATTCCAAACAAAAGCCACAACAATTTGAATAGAGAATTCTTTACAACTTGACTGATATTGTGCATTGTAGCTTCGACATGTGTGACTTTATGAAGTACTACTCCGCAAATTAACAGAGAAGTAATCGATGCAACCCATATCTACATGGCAATTTACATTAGAAAAATTATTTCTATAAATAATAAGTATTAATTTTATAAATGGTATTTTTTAATTCCATTGAGAAAGGCGTAATTAAAGCAGTCCAATTAACCACTTTCTCTGGCGCTTTCACCACAAATCCATAGTTGAAATATTTATATTGTGTTGTGTAATCGACCACTTCTAAACGTTCGAATGACATCACACAAGACAAGAAACTCATATCTGCTTTCAAATTAAAATAATATTATATTATTGATATGTAAAATATATGTGTACTAAAGATCATTTATATATAAAAATTAATAGCGTTTAGTTTTTATCGTAGGTCATCATAATCTATAGAAAGTATCAGAAAAGATGATGAGAAGAAATAAGAAAAACGAGCATAATAATGATTAAACTAAATCAAAAATAAGCATAAAATATTAAACATTCGTAACCAGATGTGGTAATATATAAACGACATGTCTTTTGGCAACCAGGATCAGAGCTTTTCATGTGTCAGTCACATGTATACCGTATAAAGGACTATAAGTAACTGCTGGTAGGAGAAAGAGCCTATTTAGCGCTAGACTCTCCATATAAAAAGAGAAAAAGAAGAAAGGTTTACCTGGAAATATTGGCCATTTTACCGTAGCAATTCCTGCTTGGAGACATTCCCCCCTCCTTTGGTAGGTCGTACTAGTGTTGCTTTATTCCTTTTATCTTACGAACTGTTTCAATATTTTTTTGGAAATAGATACGCAATATTTCTATAATGTTATAAATATTACTCGTTTTGGTTCATGTAAGATATGATTAAAACTTGCGTAGTCTGTGTAAAGGCAGGTATATCCAACTTTTGCAACATAAGTCCAAAAATGTAAAATTCTTGGGAGCCATGTTTTGACCGATCGCCATGCTATCCCTCTTAAATATAACATCCAAATAAGTAGAAGTTATTATTTTTAGACAACTATTTCTGTCTCGAAAATGGAATAAATAATTTTTATTAATTTGCAGGTATTTGTCTACTTTGCCACTACGAGAGGCTTTTTAAGAACTCATTCGTGGTTTGGCCAGGATCAAAATGGAAAAAACCGAATGATGAGCACGGATTAATTTAATGGAATAAAGCTATTCAACATCTATGTGAGATCCGAAAGGCCCTGGGTCTAATTTGTGAATTTTTATTAATAATGTTTAAATATCGACACAAAATATTACTTCGTTTTGTGAAAAAAATATTGTTTTAACGTGGGAAAAACCCAGATAACAGATGTTACTTCCTTTCGCAGAAGAGAACATCCTCTGACTTTCCCATATCTGGTTAAAAATCTCGCTCAGATGGGAAATGGTTACCCCTCATTCATCCCCCTTTCGTCCGTTCTCACGAAAGAGTTACTGGACGTTGATTGGTCGAAATTCAGGAGATAAAAGGGAAATCTAGTCCAAATTCAGGGAGTTCTTCGACAGATCCGAAGCATACAAACTCCACATACGTTTCCCTCCTGATGGCCAACGCCCTTAACGGAGTCCGAGAGACTAAGTCCCGAGTCTACACGTAAAAGTGATATTTTTATATTTTGTGCACGAATTGATCTCCCATATAAAAGTAATATGAACTCTATCTAAAGGTGTCCTTTACCTGCAGAAACGAAGACGACGACAACTAAACAAGTCGTATGTTTAGAATCATTTTGTGAGCTCTCTCTCTCGATCGCGCATTAGCATAGATTAAGTCGTAGCCTCTAGCTTGTCGCTTAATTGTTGTTATCGATTATTTGTATTTCCTTTTGTTTTTGGCTTATTAAATTTACTCTTGTTTTATTATATAAAAATGTTTCCTCAAATTTATTCCGAATCAAGTCGCAAACGCGTGTTAATCCGCGTATAATAAGTTTGATTAACTGGTGTCAAGGAATCCTGACGAGTATCTGAACTTCGCCGTTCAGGTCAACATTGTTAACGCTCTCCTATTAAAGTTAGAAAACTGGTCTTACCGACTAGTGCCCGTAAGTGGCGTAGATTAAGACGTACGCCCCGGCTGATCTCACATCTACAATATATGTGCAATCCACTAAAGTAGATGTATTCCGGGAGTTTTCAATGGTTTTTTGTTTATTGTTGTTATGTTATTGCAAAACAACAATTGGGCGATCTGCCTAAAGCGAATTTCTTCCGAGAGATCTTTTTAATGGTAACTAGCCCTATTTAAGCGTTACAGACGTGGAGAAAACATAGAAAACTCCATGTCGCCAGCCCGTTTTTGCGAGATGGTAACCTACGAACGAACTTACTGTGTTCTGGGACCAGCACCACTTGACAACATGTGGGTGGTATCTCTAAAGCCAGTATAATAAGTCCTGATAATAGAAGATACGAATTTATAGTCGAAAATTTACATCTTATAAAATGAATTTATCTGAAATATTTTAATTATTTATATTTCGATTAAATATTTGTGTATTATATTTCTAAGTCTACAAAGTAATCATAATTACAGAGACGGTTTCGAATGTAAAAATTATGTTAGGTTTCAACCGAGTTTCCCATTAGTGCTAACTTGCTTCATCATGCATTATTCGTTAAAATATCCTATGGAGAAAATTGCATTACCAACTCAACAGTTAAATCATTTCGGGCATGATTGTTTTATATGGCGAAAAATTATTATAAAACGTACGTTGTATGCGAATTACGTAAAGAGCAGCTCTATATCTTGCTCTATTGGCTAAATATTGAAGGAAAGTTTTCCCCATATAGTAAAAAAATGTGTATATATAATATGGCTAAGATATCTCCAATATTTTTTTCCAGGCAGTGCTCCGAATACTAAGACTGTAATTATAATCAGCCTGTAGGTTTAAATTTTGCATTGTTTTATCACCATTAAGACAATTATCTATTTAGAATCCACCCTACGCTTAAATAGCTACAGAATTCAATAATTCTGTAATAGTTCTACAATAATTTAATAATTTTTTTCTATTTAAACAATTTATTTAAAAATATAATAATAATGGGAAAAATACAGAAATTAATTGATGGCAATTACCTTAATCCTAGACTCTTTATAATTGTTCTGAAAAAGTCGAAATTTACTCCTCCAATAATTCTTTAATTTTTATTATATTTAATATATAGATTATTCTAAAAGAAAGTGAAGAAACTGAAATCAATTTTTTTATTTTATTTTGACGTAAATAATACACCAAAAAATTTATTGAACACTACCTTAATACAGGCGATTCTAATTAAGTCAGTTTAGTTAATAATTACACAATTGAATATTTATATAATTTAAATAATTATTATAAGTAAAATGTTAAATTATGGAATTCAAAAATTTTAAAAACAAGAATTAAACAAAAATTCTTAAAAAAATTAAAACAAGATCAATTAAACAATGGCAGATATGAGACCTTCAGTCATAAGCGAGGTTGCGGCCGAAGTTTTCATTTCTGAAACGTGAACGTCGAACGTCGAGCGCCACTTACAAGATAGCGGAGCTCGACGTTCGACATTCACGTTTTAGACATAAGAACTTCGGCCGCAACTTCGCTATTGATTCATAACCCGTAACTTCTCATAGACTGACCGATCAATCTAGAAATATAATTATTCAGTTATATTTGACCTGATAGAAATACAGCACATATTCGTGTTTTCTTTTGTGATTTGAAAAAAAGTGTTCAAGCTTCTTTAAGCTTTAAACTTGAAGCTTAGACCCATTTTTTCAAGCTTCTTACATACATAAGCTAAACATTTTCTTAAACAGTTATTTTAACTTAAGGTTTTTAACTTTATAGAAAATTCATAATTACGTTAAATTTCGAACATCACGAAAAGCACAAACTTATTATTTCCCAAGATGTTGATGAAGTTACCACGATGTTGGTTACAGTCAAAGAATAATGTTGAAGGCGCAAGTAAATAAGTATTTATAGTGCAGTTTCTCGAAACATAGGTATACTCTATAGCACAAATTAAAGATACGAAGATAAAATTCTTATTATTATTCGTATGCCAAGAAACCATTGCGCTGAAGTTCATTCTAAGAATAGATGTGAATGTATCATTCGGAAGAACGATGAGACACATCAGTAGAAAGGTAAATGTTTTATTTCTGTGACATAAAACCTTCATATCTTTCGACTTTGATTTTAAAGTTTCATTCTGTATTGCAACAGAGAAAATGTTGACGATGAATATTTTTTTTTGTGGAAGTAAATTTCGTTTCTTTAATCTGTAGAATGAACACATGGAAGAATTGTTTTATTCGTATATTATTTCGTCACGACAACAGAAACAATATTTTCGAAAGAGAAAGTAGATATTTATATATATATATATGTAGGACATTTTATGCTAATCCGACATCTATTTAAATGTTAGAGTCGTGAAAAAAACACGGTAAATTCCATGTTCCTAGTTGATGATGGTTAAAACTATGACCAATCAAACATTTGTGTTCAATGTTTTAATGTGTTTAGAAATAGACGCATAGCAAAAATGAAGAAAAAGTTATTGTAATTCTTTTATTTTTCGTATTCTGTAAGTTATTCCGACATTTTTATTAAAATGGTTAATTCTGTTTATTATTAGTTGAATATATCTAATGATATAAATCTTAAACATTTTATGTAACTAAGTATAACATAAATATTATCAGGCTACACAATGAATTTAAGCCATCAAAAAAGTCTTTAAAACAAACGGGGGGTAATGCAGTTTTTCTATTTCTTATTACATCCGAAACTAAGTCTAATATATGACTCTCGATAACAGATTTTCCATCGATTGTTAATTCACCTTTAGAATTCCATCCGTAATGACATTGATCCAACTTAGCGAATAAATAAGGTATATATTTTTGATATACAGTGGGTGATCGGTTAACGAACATAATCCGTTTCAAGACTTTGTTCGCTATCCGTATTGTTCGTTAACCGATTATCGATTTTCCATAGGTTTCTATGAGAATTTAATTAATTCGTTCTGGAGACCCCCAAAAATAAAAAAATATATACTTTCTTACTACGTTTATTTGTATGTAACAATAAAAATACATACACACACAGTCTTGCATTTTTATTAGTCATGTTTTTTTCCGTTTGAAATGGTTAAAAAATCTGTCTAATATCGATTGCTTTTCCCTCTTCTTCAGGATTTTTCGTAAGTAATTAATAGCATTGCAATTGTAGAAATCCCCAAGCCTCAACCTGGTTTAGATGCCATTCTAAGACCGTTGTTCTGACATCCTCCCACTTCTTCAAACGATCTTTAATAACAGATATCGGCATTAATCCTCGCCGAGATTCTTGGTGTTCTTCATTCAAGAGTTCTTAGCATTCTTCTATCGTCAGATCCGTTTCGGGTTCCATTATAAACTCTTCGATGTTCTTTATTTCTCAGATTTGATTTTTGTTACTCCTTTAGCTGCTTGAGTTTTCTGGATTATACAGTATTTTTCTTAAATAAGATTGAACTGCGGCCTACTGTAGACCTGTTCAGCCATACTGCCCAGCAACATTAGGCATCTTCTGCCCACTCTTCACCTTTGGTATTATACTCTCACCTTTCGAAAAGAAAAACAGATGCAAAACTTAACGAGTGCCTACCCGAAAGTCTCGCGAATACATAAAAGAATTATTTTGTCAGAAAAATAAAAGGCTGGAATTACAAGGGAAAGTTTCAAAATTCAGAGGAATACTATCCGATCGGTGTATACCGGCTTGAGCGTTGATGTCGACGTTTCCCACACTCCGAAAAGTTTCGAATTGTTTCCCGAAGACATGGGAAGACCAATCGGTATTCATTATTTTACATTGCTTCTTCTTGTGTTCGTTCTGTGAGGTGTTCGTTATCCGATCATGTGTTCGTTGCCCGAACATAATAATCTTTCGCGAAAGTGTTAGTTATCCGATCTGTTCGTTAACCGATCACCCACTGTAATTGATTTAATATTATTTGTTTCATAAATCCGTCATCGTTATCATCATCAGTTTTTTCTTTCGGTTGAAATTCTCTTTCTTCATTTTGATTAAAAACGACCGATACTCTGACAGGTTCTTCAGGAGCATGAACGGTTCTCTGATATCTCGAAATCAATTGACTTCATAACTTGACTTTATCGTCGACAGGTAAATTTGTACTCTCGAGTAATTCTTCGATATTAGAACCGATTCTTATTTCAGGCTTATGATAACTCATCAGTAATTCGGGAGGAACTAAGGCCATCTGCTTCGCCATTACATTCTTTTTCCTATTACTTTACCGATTAACCCTCCTGCCATAGACAATAACGGCGCTAGAAGAAGAGGAAGGAATCCACCAGATTAATTTAAATGACCAAAATTTTTGTCTTGGTATTTAAAGGAACGCGTTTTTCGCCTAATTTCCTGATAAATTTTTATATTTTCATAATTTACGAACATCAGCGGGTATATTTCCTCTCCGCAAATTATCACATATTTTGCACAAAACTTTAACCTGATTTGGAGTAGCTACTTTCAACATCGCTCTTCGTTGGAAAGGAGTAGTCTTCGCTAAAAGCGCTAGCATATGATAATTTTTTTTTACGTTTTTCCGCGATTTTTACGCCGATGTCAGAAAAATCTTTGTAAACAACTCCGAGGAAAAACCCACTCTACGTGAGAAGTATATCGGAGGTCACCGATTGTTTTCACATTATGCTGGGAAAGTTGACAGTTAGTTGATCGGAATGCACCGTAATTGTCAACAGAAGTCGATCACGTGACTCATTTCCCACGAATAACGTATAAAAGCTGGAGTCCCCGAAAGCTCCGAGCAATTCCTCAGAAGTTATACTTGGTGAATGTGCCATATTTGTCTTTATACTCCGGACAGAAAGGACATAAGACCAATCACAGCCATTTGAACTTCCATCGCCATTAACGAACCTATTCAACGAACGCATATTAGACATATCCGCATAGAGGTATTTGTACTTTTTAGAGCTTTGTGAACTCTCTCTCAGACTAGCATGTAAAGTTATTAGAGCATCCCTTTTGTATAGTGAACTTATTTAATCGCATTTAACCTATGTATCTTAGCTTAGTTATATAAATAAATGCTTGTTTAGTTTTTAAACCTGTCTCCTGTCTCTGAAAAACACCTGCCGACTTACCGACTCACTCCCCACTCAAATTTTTGCCCTCCTAGCCATCCGACAAGCGGAGAACGGGTTTTACCAACCTGTTGCAGAGTAAGTGGTCATTTGGAATGAGCCCAGTGGCTCACTGCTAATCTCACAGAGTAGACTTTGCTAAAAGCGCTAGCATATGATAATTTTTCTTTATGTTTTTCATTTTATCGGTAAGTAAATCCAAAAAATACCTCGTTCGTCAGGGAAACAAGAATCTCTCACATAAAATTTTTTATCTGTTTTAGGATGAAAATTTAACAACAAATAACCAAATTCCTTTTCTGTCGCTTTTTTATATGCATCCATGAAAAAATTAAATTTTTCCGCAAAGGCTTGACGACATAAACAATTCATCTGACTCTCATCACGATTATTTTTAAAAAATATCAAATAATGTGTATTTGAACTTATATCTCTCATAATCTTATTTTTCGGAAACAAATTTTGCATTATTAAAATCACACTTACACTGCAGTGATGAGATTCTGTCGTAAACAAAAATTCTGTTTTTGGAGACAGTTCATGCATCAGATCATCGATTATTATCAAATCCCATCTTTAAACAGATTCGAGTAAGACGTGCATAAATGTAATATCCTTAGCTTCTTGAACAAACGGTAAATATACGGAGTAACACCATAAAATCTTCTTCGGAGGATTTTCATAAATTTTGTTGTGAAACATTTTCGTCACCAATGTAGTTTTTCCAGATTGGGAAGGACTGGCAATTACACAAGTACTGGGATGTTTGAAATACATATTAATTAACCTTGTCAACCTTAGAAAATTTAGAAAATTTATAATATTTCATTCCTGGACTTATTTCTTTAAACACTACTAAAGTTTTCTTATCATTTTCTAAACATATTTCTTTCATTTCTTTCGCACACCATTCAAACGAACTATATAATCCATTACATACTTCTTTAATTTCTCCATCCTCGCCAACAATTATAAAACCGTATTTTTCTTTTTCTTACCAAATATCTTTAACTTTGAAATAGCAGAGGATAAATGGAATATTATCGGGACATCGAACGAGAAATTTTTTGCCGCAGAAACGCAAGCATCTAAAGTACGGTACAGAATTGAGGAAGATGAGTATATTTTATAGTCCCCGTAAGTAATCACAAAACCGTACATTCCCATGATCGCAGCTTAAATATAAAACTGATTCTCTTTAACAAAGTAACTTATATAAAAGACTAGCCAATCATATTTTTCTTTAAGAACCAATCGTTTTTTAAACTCCAATCGTATATTATCTGCAGATAAAAAAACAACTCACCAACATGTTGTTATCCGTTTCATGAACAAAGAGGATAGCGCGGGGTCCCACGAGTTACTTTACGATACGAACTTGTACAGCAGAGGGCGCGAGTTCTGAATCGAATTTTTTAAAAGTTTTGTTATCGTTTTAATTCGATTTTGTATTATTGATTTAAATTAAATTCTTACAAATTACATATAATCTACTCTGTATCGGTCTTTATATCGATATAATTCAAAAAAAAATTTTTTTGAAAAAGTTGTGTTATATAATTTATATACTAATTAATTTTATAACCCAGAATGTATCAAATGCATACAGTAATACGCCGATTTACGCTACTCCGACTTACGCAAACTCGGAGTTACGCGATTTTCAAATCACGCTGATTCGTCTTTTGTTTGAGCGCCACGCAACTCTCAATTACTCACTCCCTCCACACTATTGTTCAGCTTACATATTCGGACGTGTCGTGCAAAAACGGCACATAGCTACAATTTATTTTGTGTTATTTATTTCTGTGTTTGTCATATCTACGGAGCCTTCAGAGACTCTATGTTGTGATTTCTTGTAACCGTAAACTAATCAAAAGAAGAGATAACATTAACGAGAACATTTATTAGCTTACATACATCTGACTTCCATTTTACACGAATTGCAAAATTATACCCCTACTTACGCGAATTCGACTTACGCAGTTATTGCTCGGTTCCACCTATCGCGTAAGTTCGGGGTATCACTGTACTACTTACCAGCTTTAATCGGTCTCGAAGCAGTGAAAATATTTTTTATATCATATTTTTACAGTATATAAACTATTTTACATTTTTGACCGCACATCATTATATGGAAATTGCAACCTTTCAGATTACACGGATTACTAAACTCACAATTTTGAATGCTGTAGATCACTATTATGAATTTTTTAAATGATACAAAATCTGTAGAATAATAATGATAAAAGTATAATTACACTATATTAATGTGAATCTCGCGTGTTTAATTATAACAATTTAATGTACGCCTAAAGTTCATTGCTGTTTGTTTGAAATAAGTTTATGGATTCTTAGCACATTTCCATGAAGAACGACAATCGCACTCACAATATCGTCTGTTGTTCAGTATTTATTGATAACACACACTTCATATTTGGTTTTAAATTCAAAAAAAACCCCAACGCGTGAAAATAATAAAGTAAATATTTCTTATTTCTTTCGTAATACTTCGCGTAACCTTAAGTTGATCGATGTCCAAATTTCACCACGGACCACCCAAATTTTCTCGCGGACCATCAATGGTCCACGGATCATCAGTTGCCGACCGCTGCTTTAGATGATACATATGCTATTGTAAATGTTGCAAAGGCATCCTTTAATAGTAGAAAATTCTCAGGTCCATGCTTTTTCATTAATATTCCAAACTGTGATCGTGATCAATCAATCTTCTTCTAAAACACGTTGGAATCCCTTTTCGGCATTGAAATAGTTACTTCGTTGTTTAATGTGATTAGCCAGAACTTTCACACCATGTAATTGTGAACTCTGAAAAATATTAATCAAAACAATTTCAATTGAATTTACTTTATATGAAATCATATGTTGTAAATTAAACGAAAATTAAAAGGATAGAGTGTAAAATTTTGTTTTTAATTACTTTATTTATACTAATATTATAAAGAGGTAATGTTTGTATGTATGTTAGTTTGTATGCAGCAGGTAATCTCCGAAACTACTCATCCGATTTCAAAAATTCTTTCACCAATATTTAGAATGGAACTTCACGGTGGACATAGGCTATATATTATTCCGTTAAACATGGGGGATGGACAGTTCTTTACGGTAAGCCTTACGGAAAAGGTTACCGTAAAGAACTCTGCTTCTATTTATACCATTTTAGATGCAGTTTTTTCCGTTTTTGATTGCGTTTTAATAGAGTACGTCAACAGAATGTACACTAAGAAGGGAT
>NW_019385071.1:234161-247581 GCF_000671375.1 Centruroides sculpturatus | reverse complement strand
ACTGTTGCCCCTATACCAGGGGCAACTTTAATAAAAATAATTAAAATAATTACAACTTTACAAAAAGAGAGAAGTTGCCGATCTTGCCCCTATACCCGGGGCAACTTCGTCAATTTCTCTCTTCTTGTAAAGTTGTAATTATTTTAATTATTTTTATTTCCAAACTGATTTTAACCAGTTCTATAGTAAGGTAACATTCCAATAGACAATATGCAAAGCTTTTTTTTTCAGTTTACTGCAGTATTTATTACACAAAATTTAAGTAAAGCTTAACATGCCGATCTTGCCCCGATCTCCCCTATACTATTTTAGATGCGGGTTTTTGCGTTTTTGATTGCATTTTAATAGGAGACGTTAACAGAATGTACACTAAGAAGGGATTTTTCGAAAAATTTTCCCCCACTGGGGAAGTGTTATATATTTATAATAGATACATTTTGAGCCACAACAAGGCGTGGCGGGGTCTGCTAGTACCTGATAAACAGTAAACATTTTTAAAATAATTTCATTTTTAAATATTATTTACAATGTAAAAATAAGTGCAAGGTGAGTGAAAATCCCTTTGAACCCTGTACTTTTCAGAAGTACTGAAAGTATATTAATTTACATGATGCTAATTAAAAAGTGTCAAAATTGTATACTAGTTGTTACCCGCAAGTTCGCCCGCGGGGGCTTTGCAGGCAAAACTGATTTATATTCATTATTTCAACAACCATAGTAATTGTTATATAACACCTACCGCTGAGAACAATGAGAATTGCTGAGAATCAAACGAACTATTTTCAATTTGATCAATCTGGAACGTTTACAATCATTTTATAATTGAACCAATATGCAATGATAAATTCGAATATAAAACGGTTTTAACATTTGGTTAAAAGATCGAAATACGTAAGAATATTTATAACAATGCCTGAAATGCTATCAATTTAATACACCTAAATGCTCTATTAAGATTAAATGCAGTTAAAAAAACGAAAAAGCGCATCTAAGATAGCACAGTAGAAGTCGTTCTTCCGGTTAAAGCTTAATGCTTTCTCTCTCCCCCTAGGGGAAATTTCGAAAAATATTTCTTACTGTGCGTTTCCGTGATGTACCCTAACTGTGTACCAAATTTTATCTCTTTAGGTTCAGCGGTTTGCTCTGGGCGATAATGAATTAGTTACTCAGTCATTCAGTCAGTCTAAACAAGTACAGTAGACCCCCCTATAACGCGGTAGATACGTTCCTCGTTATACGAATTTCGCGTTGTAGGAATACTTAAATACACGAGAAAATCGCAGCCCGACACGTGTGACGTTTACGGACTACGGCTGTTTATAAGGTTTTCTTCCGTAAAATTAATCGAATCTAGACTAATTCGACTGAACACTTCCAAAACACGCATAATTTTTTGGGAATAATCTGTATAAACTATGCTATAAACAAAAAATTGTAGGATTACTTACCGAGTGTGCACCGTTCGACGTCGCCATTGCTTAAGCCTGTTTTCGTCGCGGAGCAGCGCACCAAACGGCGGCCGCGATTTCTGATGTTATTTTTCTGCGAAAAATTCGTTGATCTTTGAAAATATCATTAATAGTAATAATTTCTATGGCTGTTGAATAAGAAATGTTTTTTTCACAAGAAATATATAAAATTACAGTGCTGTATTAGACTTACAGTACCTAATTTATATACTGATAGTAAATTCAACTTACCTGCTTAAACTTTCCATAGCGTGGCGCTGGACGGCGGAATGTAGTTCGGCTGCTCGTCCGCGATGACGAGTTGGCGATGACGTTTTACAGCGTTTTACACGTTCCTTTTAGCGTCTTTATACGAATATTGTTGCAATTTTTTCGCCGCGTTATAGGAACCCGCGTTATAGGCGGTCTACTGTAATTTTATATATTTAGATAATTGTGTATATCAGGGGTGGCCAACAAGTCGATCGCGAAGCGAATTTTGGTCGATCGTTCGCGACTTCTTGAATTAATGTGTAGCACTTGTAACCGAACGTAACGCGAAAACGCAATTGTAGTAATATTGGACCACAGCCTCCTTTTTTCAGATGCGGTTTTATCGGTTCATGTGCTATCCATTCGCGTTCAGTTGTAAAAGGGGAATAAGAAATGTAGACAAAAGATCGTAAAACCGAAAACAATAAAGGAAGAAGGACAGAGAGTGGTCGGGACATGGTAGAAAGAGGAAGGGTAAAGTGGTGACAATATTATGTTTTAATTTTTCTTCTGTTTACAGTGTAAGTATTTTTTCTTCATGTTTTAAAATAAATTGTGGCTTTTTTTACTTATTTAAACATAGTATGTATTTCACACCCCCTCGCCATTTAGAATATGTCGACAAACAGTCGCTCGCGACACATTTTTTAGATAAAAAGTAGATCTTATTTACACAAAAGTTGGCCACTCCTGTTCTGGACTATCTAGAAATTTCTAGAGAGCGAACCTTCCAGCTTTTATATCTTTAACAGCACGCCCTTCAGGTAAGAATGGGAGCTTTCTTCATGGATGAGGGATAGAAAGCTATATAAGTTCCTTCATACTACCGAAACTCGATTTTGAGTTTTAGCAGCACGCACATTCTACACTTACCTTTATAATATATATTATTGATTGATAATTATTATTAATACCATCTTTATTAAAAAGCTTCCATAATGTTTGGAAAATGCGATTCAAGTCTCGATCGATGTCGTTTTAATGTACGAATATAATCACAATTTTTTTAATATGCATTTATTCGTTGATATGGTAAACAAGTAAATGCATTTTATATAGTAATGTAAACTTAATAAATGGAGATTAGTTTCCATACGTGACGAACATCACTTAGCAAGATTTATCGGTTAGAACACTGCATCAATATCAACTCGAATATACAGAAAGAAATTCGCCTGAACTACTTCACGACATTCTGATGAATTACTATAGTAAAGATACAATCGAAATTTGTTCTTGAAAACTACGAATTTGGATTTTCAACAATCATACTTTTAAAAAGACGACATTGTATTTTCTCTGTAGTATAAAAAAATACTATATTTTATTATGGCACACATTACTAACTTGTGAAATTTTATTGAATAACAGAACAGATATTATTTTCTAAATTCATTTGCTATATACGTGGCTGTTTTCTGTGTTTCATGACATACGTATACGTTTTATTAAATATTATTTAATGTAATTCCATTTATTAATATCCATTTGTATGTTGCTTTTAGGCAGAACGAATTTCTCAACATTCTGAAATTTGATATCTGCCAATTAATGTGCAAATTTGTGTGCAATTTCATAAAGCAATTTGCAGTTATATAAATATCTATTTAAATCAAATTTAAAAAATTCGTAATATTACTGCATACTTTTTGAAAGTATTCATCATTTTACTTTCTGTAAATCAATGTCATTGTGTTTTGAGATAGTCGTCAACAGTTACTCAGTATTTGTTATTGGAAGTGAGAAAATTACAGTAAATATTAAAAAGTATTTCTAACTGTGTTTTCCGTAATTTATTCGCAAATGTACTTTTCGATGTGCAGTGGCAAATTCAACAAAACATGAAATTATTAACCCGTTTTGTACTAATCTTACTTTCTCTATATATGGAGTAATTTTTTCAAAACAGTTATATATGTACTTGCACGAGATTTTACACGATAAATTTCCACTCAGAAAAATCAATATATCCCATTAGTGTAATTGATAAAATTCTAGTAGATTTATATTATGCATTTTTCTGATACCAGCGATATGTTTGCTAGAAAAATATGTGGCATTTCTAAATGTACAGTACATCTATAATCATTACCTAAAGCTCTTTCTGATTAAAAGTAAACAGTGCTTATCTTTCCTATGCACACAACATGCACTGATCATATGAATTCATTTACACATAATTACTGTTAGAAATGAAGTTTCGATCTAGATCATTAACGTTCAAGGTTTTCGATTAGTAGATTTAAGATCCATTTCTATTCGTCGATAAATTAACTGCAGAATTATTCATTTAACTTACCTTCAACTTTAGTAAAGGAAGGTGTTTTACGAAATAGTTTACAAACGAAAAACTTTAAAAAGACGTAAATTCGAAATTTAAGATGGATAGATTAATTGGATAACAAAAACATTATAAAATTTAAAATAGAATTCAATCACAATTCTAAAATGTGCGTAAAAATATTTATTTTAATTTGATTCGATACGTTAAATACTTATTGCTTTTTCGCTATTGATAACGTTTCGGTACCTTGATTTTTCTTATTGTTACTGATATTGTGATTATGTAATAATGTTAAATTTATAAAACCGAATTTTGTAGTTGTAATATTTTTGAATTTTGCAGATAGTTCTTTGTGTCCTCGCATGTATATCGATGGAAGTGTGAATGTTACTGGTCATAAAGTTGAATAATTCAGGACAACTGAATGTAAGTACGGACAATTCATTACGTATTAAATTGAAAAATTTTAATTTTAATAAATATGTCAATTGTTTTATATACTGCACATCTATATACTGTATATAAAATTGCTTGTCCTGACTGACTGACTCATTCACTCACTGATTCGTCATCACCCAGAGCGCACCGCTGAACCTAAAGAGGTTAAATTTGGTACACAGTTAGAGTACGTCATGAAAACCCACAGTAAGAACGGATTTTTCGAAATTCTTCCGCGGGGAAAGAGAGAGAGGATTAAGTCTTAACCGTAAAAACGGCTTGTACAGTACTGTACTGTACTATTTTAGATGCGATTTTTTGTTACGTTTATTCTTCATTAAGTACTTAAGTGTATTTCAGATATTGTTATAAATATTTATATATATATTGATTTTTTAACCAAATGTTCGAATTTTTTAAAATTATAGAACGATTGTAAACGTTCCAGAAAATTAATCATATTGAAAATAGTTTGTTTGATTCTCAGCAATTCTCATCATTCTCGGCGGTAAGTGTTATATAACAATTACTATGGTTGCTGAAATACTGAATATAAATGGGGTTTGTTTGCAAAACCTCCGCGGGCGAAGTCGCGGGTAACAGCTAGCGGTCAATAAAATGGCATATGATAGTGCAGTATGATATGATGGAATAGTACTCTTAATGTCAAAACCTTCCGAACAATCACTCAGGCTAAATTAATTCATTTCATACTTGACAGAACAGGTTCCATTCTTAAGGTTCCAGTCTCTGTTCGTAATACTTGAGGAAGTTTTCTTTTCCAAAATTAACGTAATATGCAAAGTTGTAAAGTTTTCAGTGAAATTTACTTGCGGTTTATTAATAATTATCTGTCCAATGACCACGGTTAAAGTTGCACTCTATTGGAACATTCTAACGCGAAGTTCGATCAGACACTACCAAGAGTGCTTTTATTAAGTGAACACCAAACATCCTGTTTTTATTTGTTATTATTGTCGCCGGAATTTACAATAAGTGCACAATAGAGGAAATATTGATGTTGTATGGGAAAATGCAACACGTTTCTGACCATATTTAATGCAATGGCATACACGTATACAATGCTGAAATCTGCCTCAGTATATATACCACTTTTCAAATACAGTAAAAACAATCTATATATATAATCGAGACGGGTTGATAATAATAATAAGCGCAGAGCCTAAACTGTTAGGAGTTGATAGTTGAAATTTGGTATCCACTTAGGGTACGTCACGTAAACGCACACAAAGAAGGGTTTCTTCGATATTACTCACCATAAGGGAGAAAAACAGTATTAGGGCTTAACACTTTATCAACAATGGAAGTGTCAACAATATACGTGTCAACAATGGAAGTGTTACGTAAAAATGAAATTGTTAAGAGAGAGCGACGCGCAAGACAAAAATGCAATTATTTTCGTTTTCGCGAGAAATCGAACATATTTTTAGACCTATCTAAAAATTCTCTAATTAGTCTGAAACCAGAAGACCCAATTCTTCCATTCTGTAAAAACGGGTAGGATTGACTATAACGTAATAACCTTAATTTTCGCTATCGTTACTTTTGCCCGAGCAACGCCGGGCCTACCTGCTAGTACTAAATAATATTTTTCGAATGGACAAAAATGAGTCGACTTATAACATGCAAAGTTTATACAAATTTTCATTGTTTGTTTTCGAATTTTTGCGAGAAAATACAGTAAAATCTGTCGTGTCGAACTCTTCATCATACGATTAGCTCTTATTAGCGAGCTGCAAAGCTAGACCCCATCTGAGCCCTATTATATAAATTAAGGTATTTTTTTGTTTTTAAACGAACATTTTACGGGATCTTCACCAAACATCTTGAAGCAGCAAACGTAATAATGCTTTATATTGCAGTTATTTATGTCATTTTCGAAATTCACCATTTGCAAAAGGTACAGGCAATTTCATTTTAACAATAAGCTTGCTCAAACGATCATGTGCTTGGCTAGTTTCTTCTCATTTTGCTCTGACTTTTTCCTCTACAGATTAACTCCTGTGTTTTGCTTTACGACTGCCTCATAGTCTTAGGCACTGACATGAAGCCAAATTTAAATTTCGATATTCTTACCACAGTAATGAGTTTATGAAAGAATGGTTCGGGACTCCCTGCTTGTAAATGCCCAATGTGAGATTTCTCTTATATCGGTGCAAATTCTCTTTTGCTCCGATGTAAGAAAAATCTACTTATGTATTTTAAACAAATATTTCTAAATCATAATTAATGCTTCACGGCCTTTGTTATAAATATTGTAGGAAAAGTTTACGGAAACTTTATTTTATTTATAGACTTATCATACCAACAAGAAGTGAGCACTAATGACTTCAGAACATCATTTTTTAAATGTATATTGTAAAACAATTCCGTATGGCGTCATACGTTATAATGTTTTATTTAAAAACTTTTATAGTTTAGTAATTATAAAACGACAAATAGCTTAATTTCGAGAGTTAGGATAGATTTCACGAAAAATTTTTGCATACTAACAACAGTAAACTTGTTATTAAATCCGTCTACACTAGAAATATGAGAGAAAAGCATTTGTATTTCCTTACCCTTCTACTATTAAACACTAAATGTTAATAGCATCGAGCATCCGAATGCACAAACCTCTCTGCGAAATTTCAAAAATTTCCAACGTGACATATTAAGCTTGAACAAGGGAAAAAAAGCCAGACACATACTAACATCTACACAGAAATAATCTCAAATTCTTCTTTTGTTCGTTTCTGGACGCTTCATGTCCACCGATTCAAAAAATATAAAAATCTTAGCAGTTATTTTTTGATATTCGTACTTCCGTCTTTAGTTTATGAGTCGACAAAGTAATAAATAAATATAAACTAAATTTAATTTTAATACAACGTGATAAAATTTGTGAATATATTGATATTAATGCTTTTGGCAATAAAAGTTTTTTCTATTTTCTTGTATTTTCAGATTTCTCAATAACAGATTATTATTAATGACGAAGAACAGTAGGAAAGCAATTAAGCATTCAACGTAATGTTCTATTGCCAGAAGGATATGTTACTCATTGCTTTACTAAAATGCCAGAAATGTTTATAAATTTTAAACATGAAAAAAACGAAAGCTAGGTGAATAAATTGAATATGTTGGAAAATGAATTTATAAATGAAGAAATAAGAAAAATTTGATGTAATATCAGTTATTTTCTATATTCAGTCCGTATCAAGAATTAACATTTCATCACCGAAAGTTTACTTTTCCATTTAAGACGAAAATGAAAAATAAAAAATTGCAATAGAAATACTTTCAAAACAGTAGAAAACAATAATTTCATACGCACAGCTAACTATAATACATTGAAGTATGTAGATATGTTTCATTATCCACTTATTATGATACAAATATCAGAAATATAATGCCTCATTTCATTTACTTTTGGAAATAACAAATTGCATGCACGAAACATACAGAAGTACAATTTTCAAGATTTTTGAATTTTGAATCTACGCTAACTTCATTTTAACCAACTAATTTTTTACAAATAGCAGAAGAACTAATGCATTTAAAATACAAATAGCATTGTCAAATGAATCTGTATATCAAACTAATTTAAATATTTTACTATATTACACTTAGTTATTAATTTTTGTATTTGGTCTCTATGTATATGATACAGCAGTAACAATTTATATAACGTTTTAGTGTTCAGAAAATAAAACACTTCTATAGGCTAAGGCTGCAAACTTTTGCATATTTAACTATATTTTATGGAGCTAAAATAAAAATAATACGAATTTTATATAAAGATATTAATACAACGATATTGTCATCAGATATTGAAGTAATTCATATATAATTGAAATTTATTACTATTCTTAAACACTGACTAAATAACTTGAAACTGTATATAAATCGCAATATTTCGTAATTTATCATATATTTAAACATAATTTGCGTTTTCACAAGTACAGTAAACGAGTAAAAAGTTATTCATTGTGTCGTTATCACTTTTTGTTGTGAAATTTACTCATTTAGCGTTTATAAAAGGAACAATGCAAAAATTGATTTCAAAGTGTGGAAAATTGTTTACCAAGAGAGAAGAAGTAGATTACAGTTGGACACAATCGGATCGTTGTCCCGTATATAACTTTCAAGCAATGATTTCTGTTACCAAAGTGTTTGGTATTGACCTGATAGAAAAGTGCAGTTGCGTGAAAAATATAGACAACATAAATCATCATAAAATTTACAGTAAGTTGTATAAATTTCATGTAAATTTATCTGAATTTGGCAACTGGCTCTCTGCATTAACCATTTTCTTGTTTATATTCAACAAAAATATTATTTGCTCTCGAAGTTTTCGTGGATTTGGCAAATATGAATCAGACCTCATTGTCATCCTCGTAATTCTGCTCTTATACGTCTCGATGCAATTTTCAATTTTGAAGAGAACAAAGATTTCGGGGCACTTCATGAAAAGCACATACGAGGGTGAAGCAAAGTTAGCAGAACAAGCAGAATTACTTCTCTTGAGATGTTTAGCACTTGTATTTGTCATCGTTCTGATTGTTTCCAATGGAATAACCGTGTTGATTTATCAATCAATTAACGATTATAGCGGAAATAAAATGGAAGCAGTTGTTTGTTCTGTAACATTTTCACTTGGATCAATACACGTGATAGGACAAATATTCTCACTTCTTTTTATAGCTGCACTTACCTTTACGATCATTGCAAAAAGACTTGTAAAATTAAGTGAACATTTAGAAAATTTAACCGAAAAATCTCACTTTTTGAAAAAGAAACTACAAGATGTCTGTGAAAAGCATACAGAATTATGGGAGATTATTCAAGTATTGAACGACAAGATGAATGTTCTATTTCCATTGATATATATTCATTTTATTTACGAAACTTGTTTTCTCAGTTTCTTTGCAATATTTTACGACATAAACGTTTACATTCGTCTTATAGTTAGTTGCATATCTATATTATTTTTTGTGGGATGTTTGCTGGTTTCCTGGTCTCTGTCCCTTTTCACATCAATGGTAAGCGGAATTTATTCTACTTTGTGAATTATTGATAGTTTAGTTTAGATAAAAAAACTATTTTTCAATGAAGCAGATGAAACAGAATTTGATTATATACGGAGTTTTGTGTAAGCTTGTAATTGGTAAACTCATAAAAAATCGACATTTTCATTAGCAATCGTTATTAGAAATCGCTGTGTAACAGAGCAAGGTATACAATAGTCTAATTCAAACATCACACGTTCAAGAACGTTTATAACAACAAATAAAATTTACACAAACTTACGATGTTCACAAGAACTACAAATGACAATGTTTAAGATATATACAACGTAGGTTTCACGCACACAAAATAAATTAGGGTCGAAATCGTCAATTAATCCAGAACAGGTCCGTTGCAAAGACACGTTGCAACGAATTCCTGAGATGTAGTTAGATGTATAATTCTTTTGGCATTTGTTAAGTAAAACAGCAATACGAAACAAATTCTTTTTCAACAAGTTTGTTTCATTAACCTCGAGTTCCCTTAGTCGAACTTAGACAAGTTAATTCTCCCACCTAAACTCTATCTTTGTATATGGATTGAGAATATCGTTCATTAATCAATCAGCGCTTTGTCGGTCCGGCCCTCGTAGGATAAACGACGATCCTGCTTTCAAAACTAACGGTCGTTTTTCTGAATTTCTATGGTAGCAACCATTGCTCGTTTGAAAAAGAACAAAAGAGCGGGAAACGAACATCCACACGATTCCATATTGACAACAATATTTACAGTTAGCAACTGACTTCATATATTGAAGTTAAATAACATTGTACGTTCTACAAATTCATAATAAATAGTATTACTGAATTTTATCACACAATTAACTATTGTTGTGTTATATGTAACCTGACATTCATTTCGGCTTCAATTTTCAACGGCTCTCATCAGTTAGGTGCTCACATGTTATATATAAAATATTAGATACATCCAACACACTTTATTGCTGAGAAACATATATTTATTACCCAAAACTAACGTTTTCGGCTCAAAGTATGTAGATATGTTTCATTATCCACTTATTATAAAACGTTAGTTTTGGGTAATAAATATATGTTTCTCAGCAATAAGGTGTGTTGGATGTATCTAATATTTTGCATAAGAGGCTGAGTCAAATTAAGTGTTATATATAAGAAAAACAAAAAAAACATAAACAATGTAACAGTAAACCATAAATCTTATAATGTAACTACAATAATAATAAATGTTATAATAAAATAATGTAATGTATAAGGAAAAACACACATTTTTTTTATAACTCTTTTTAGCTAGTGGGCACTAACAGGGCCTTTTTTGCAAGCCCGTTATGAGTTCGGCCATGCCCACAATGAAGCTGCGGGGTGGTGAGGGACAGGGCCTAACATATCCAAACGGACCACCCTTCAAAAAATACCTGGAGACTATTCGACCCGTTTGTGATTCGAGCCCGGATCCCCCCAGAATGGTAGACTGCCACCTTGACCGCTCGGCCATCCAGCCACACAATTAAAAAAAGAAAATTTATAATGACACTATAATAATATTAAACCGAATAAAGTGTGATTTATGTATTTCATTGGGCATTGAGTTGTAGCATTTTATTAAATTTTTAAAGGCAATTTAAATTCATTTAAAATACATTTATAATTTAAACGTATAATAATCTGAAAAGGATGCTAAGTTACAACTATACGTAAATAATCATACAATTTAATTACATTGTACTGTTAATTAGTGGGATTTTCTTACTTGTATAGCATTAGATCCGAAGCACATTATAGAAATTTCGGTAGTCTTTTTTGTTATTATGATATTTCTCAATTCTATGCAGTTAAATAATTATTTATGTCATTTACTTCGGACAGTATAGAATTATGTAAGTTGAACAACTAAACACTGCAATTGCCTATTCCAGACTAATAAAATAAGGTGTATTATAACTTATTATAATTTCACTATAACTGCTTATTTTATCGAACTTTTTTTAAGTTGTAGATGATTAATGCATTTAACACAATAGTAAACGTTTTATACTAATGTAACATATCTCTTGTAAAAGCTGATTTGATTTCATATATAATAATTATGAATTAATTAATAAGAAAAAAAGATTAACTTCTGTAACAGCATTATATTTTTGTGTCACCTCACCATTATAAGCTCTCACTTTTCATTATCACAGTATAATTCCTGTGATATATTAACTAAATGATTTACCGCTTCCAGAAATAATGTTCACAAAATTACAGTGTTTAAAAATAACAAAGAACTATTTGTCTTCGGCTTTCAATCTGAATTCCATTTATACCTGTGTACCTGCTGTAAGTTTTACTTAATGTTTGTGTTTCAGATCTATGACAACTTCATTTCGATTGAAAAATTTTCTTCTGAAAATTTGCCAGTTGAATATAAATATAAGGTATGTTAATGAAAACAATGTAATACAATACGAGTTAATTATTAACACTAAACTTTGTATACGCTTTTAGATGATTTGCTTCATGAAGAGGTTTAAAGGATATTCAATGGGAATATCTGTGGCAGGCTTTTTCTATGTTAGAAAGGATTTCCTAAATAGAGTAAGTTATTTTATTACAAAATTACTTCGATAGAAATAATTATAAATTTATTATTTTTGTCTATTCATAGATGGTGAGTGCATTATATTCCAGTTTCTCTTCGGCTATACAAGTTACCGGAGTAATGAATAAACAGAAATACTGTGTTGCCTCGTTAGGTGGTAATAATGTTACAACTAACAACCTGAGTTCTATATTCTTCAATGATACCACATATTAATGACATTATTGTTATTCAGTAATTACAGACATTTGTTGCAAAATATAAATTTCTGCAAAATGTCTCTAGTGCGTTTGATTTAACGCCTCTAGTTATTGACAATAAGTTCGACAGATAAATTCTAATTAGTTGCAAAAGTATTTTGTCTGGCCGAAATTTTAAATAAATAGAATGAAAGCAATGAAATCACATTCAACACATAACAGGATCTTATCGTTTGTGTCATCTGTACACGTTTCTGCACATCTGCCTAGTTTTTCAACGCATAAAAATGACCGCATATAAACAAATTTAGCATACAGTTGCGTAACTTTCTCGGCTGTTATAATATTTTATAAACAAATAAGTTTTATATTATTAACTATCAATAAATTGCGAATAGCGCCATCTGTTAAGAGATTAATTATTACCACATTTCATCATATTTAAAGAAATAGATGCAAACGCTCACACACATTCAATAAATTATTCTTGTTTTGTTTATTTTGAATACGAGGATTTCAAAACAAGAAAATCTGCAAAACACCCAGAGGATCAAATATGCAACGACTGCAATGCACTTTTTAAGCTGATCTAGTCTCTGACAATATTTACTCTTTTCAAGGTCAAAGGATCTTTGTTCAGCAAAGACTAGACACGACAAACGATGCCATCGAGGAACACATCCTATGGGAAAGTGGTCCTTATTTAAATGTTACAAACATGTAGAAAACACATGAAAAACGCCACGTAGTCAGCCCATTGCATGGCTCAATCCCATAACCAGTGCGTAATCGTGTTATCTACTTTGCCACTAGTGAACGAAAACTTTGAAACTTTATATAACGGTTCCTGTGCGACCGCGACGGGTAAATTTCCAGGATGACACGATATAATTGGAATTTTGTCCACTCTTCGTGCAATGTATAGGGGAGACCGGGGCAACTTCGGCATGCGGGGCAAGTTTGTCAAGCGCTTTTTTTTTAAAACAAATTAAAAGGAGACTTTGGTTATAGGTTAGGCAGTTGAGTTTTATTGGTGGCTTGTTGAGTGTAGTGTTTTTATTGTTCTCCAACAAGCGTAGTTGAATTATCAAGCAAATTTTCATTTTCGTTCAATTCCATATAATATTTTTTTTCCATTTATATTGAAT